>NW_026019509.1:0-110520 GCF_003254725.2 Canis lupus dingo | reverse complement strand
GTTGTACTTCGTTCAGTTACGTATTGCTATTCTGAAATTTATGTAGAAGCTTCTCCCCATCCTTACTCTTATTTTTTTCTTCCTTCAATCCTTTCTAGATGAAGGTACTTTCTTGGATTACCAGTTTCTACTTCTGTGGTTTTACAGTTTACTACTATTAATCCCACTTCTTCAACACTTCTTTCATTTTTTTTTTTAATTATTTTTTATGGTGTTCAATTTACTAACATACAGAATAACACCCAGTGCCCGTCACCCATTCACTCCCACCCCCGCCCTCCTCCCCTTCTACCACCCCTAGTTCGTTTCCCAGAGTTAGCAGTCTTTACGTTCTGTCTCCCTTTCTGATATTTCCCACACATTTCTTCTCCTTCCCTTATATTCCCTTTCACTATTATTTATATTCCCCAAATGAATGAGAACATATAATGTTTGTCCTTCTCCGACTGACTTACTTCACTCAGCATAATACCCTCCAGTTCCATCCACGTTGAAGCAAATGGTGGGTATTTGTCATTTCTAATAGCTGAGTAATATTCCATTGTATACATAAACCACATCTTCTTTATCCATTCATCTTTCGATGGACACCGAGGCTCCTTCCACAGTTTGGCTATCGTGGCCATTGCTGCTAGAAACATCGGGGTGCAGGTGTCCCGGCGTTTCATTGCATTTGTATCTTTGGGGTAAATCCCCAACA
This sequence comes from Canis lupus dingo, assembly GCF_003254725.2. Lineage (NCBI taxonomy): Eukaryota > Metazoa > Chordata > Mammalia > Carnivora > Canidae > Canis > Canis lupus. The sequence continues at coordinate 109,820 of NW_026019509.1, read as the reverse complement.
GTGCAATTGCTGGGTCGTAGGGCAGGTATATTTTTAACTGTTTGAGGAACCTCCACACAGTTTTCCAGAGTGGCTGCACCAGTTCACATTCCCACCAACAGTGTAAGAGGGTTCCCTTTTCTCCGCATCCTCTCCAACATTTGTGTTTCCTGCCTTGTTAATTTTCCCCATTCTCACTGGTGTGAGGTGGTATCTCATTGTGGTTTTGATTTGTATTTCCCTGATGGCAAGTGATGCAGAGCATTTTCTCATGTGCATGTTGGCCATGTCTATGTCTTCCTCTGTGAGATTTCTGTTCATGTCTTTTGCCCATTTCATGATTGGATTGTTTGTTTCTTTGGTGTTGAGTTTAATAAGTTCTTTATAGATCTTGGAAACTAGCCCTTTATCTGATATGTCATTTGCAAATATCTTCTCCCATTCTGTAGGTTGTCTTTGAGTTTTGTTGACTGTATCCTTTGCTGTGCAAAAGCTTCTTATCTTGATGAAGTCCCAATAGTTCATTTTGCTTTTGTTTCTTTTGCCTTAGTGGATGTATCTTGCAAGAAGTTACTATGGCCGAGTTCAAAAAGGGTGTTGCCTGTGTTCTTCTCTAGGATTTTGATGGAATCTTGTCTCACATTTAGATCTTTCATCCATTTTGAGTTTATCTTTGTGTATGGTGAAAGAGAGTGGTCTAGTTTCATTCTTCTGCATGTGGATGTCCAATTTTCCCAGCACCATTTATTGAAGAGACTGTCTTTCTTCCAATGGATAGTCTTTCCTCCTTTATCAAATATTAGTTGCCCATAAAGTTCAGGGTCCACTTCTGGATTCTCTATTCTGTTCCACTGATCTATGTGTCTGTTTTTGTGCCAGTACCACACTGTCTTGATGACCACAGCTTTGTAGTACAACCTGAAATCTGGCATTGTGATGCCCCAGATATGGTTTTCTTTTTTAAAATTCCCCTGGCTATTCGGGGTCTTTTCTGATTCCACACAAATCTTAAAATAATTTGTTCTAACTCTCTGAAGAAAGTCCATGGTATTTTGATAGGGATTGCATTAAACGTGTATATTGCCCTGGGTAACATTGACATTTTCACAATATTAATTCTGCCAATCCATGAGCATGGAATATTTTTCCATCTCTTTGTGTCTTCCTCAATTTCTTTCAGAAGTGTTCTATAGTTTTGAGGGTATAGATCCTTTACATCTTTGGTTAGGTTTATTCCTAGGTATCTTATGCTTTTGGGTGCAATTGTAAATGGGATTGACTCCTTAATTTCTCTTTCTTCAGTCTCATTGTTAGTGTATAGAAATGCACTGACTTCTGGGCATTGATTTTGTATCCTGCCACGCTACCGAATTGCTGTATGAGTTCTAGCAATCTTGGGGTGGAGACTTTGGGTTTCTATGTAGAGTATCATGTCATCGGCGAAGAGGGAGAGTTTGACTTCTTCTTTGCCAATTTGAATGCCTTTAATGTCTTTTTGTTGTCTGATTGCTGAGGCTAGGACTTCCAGTACTATGTTGAACAGCAGTGGTGAGAGTGGACATCCCTGTCTTGTTCCTGATCTTAGGGGAAAGGCTCCTAGTGCTTCCCCATTGAGAATGATATTTGCTGTGGGCTTTTCATAGATGGCTTTTAAGATGTCGAGGAATGTTCCCTCTATCCCTACACTCTGAAGAGTTTTGATCAGGAATGGATGCTGTATTTTGTCAAATGCTTTCTCTGCATCCAATGAGAGGATCATATGGTTCTTGGTTTTTCTCTTGCTGATATGATGAATCACATTGATTGTTTTACGGGTGTTGAACCAGCCTTGTGTCCCAGGGATAAATCCTACTTGGTCATGGTGAATAATTTTCTTAATGTACTGTTGGATCCTATTGGCCAGTATCTTGTTGAGAATTTTTGCATCCATGTTCATCAGGGATATTGGTCTGTAATTCTCCTTTTTGGTGGGGTCTTTGTCTGGCTTTGGAATTAAGGTGATGCTGGCTTCATAGAACGAATTTGGAAGTACTCCATCTCTTTCTATCTTTCCAAACAGCTTTAGGAGAATAGGTATGATTTCTTCTTTAAAACGTTTGATAAAATTCCCCTGGGAAGCCATCTGGCCCTGGACTCTTGTGTCTTGGGAGGTTTTTGATGACTGCTTCAATTTCCTCCTGGTTATTGGCCTGTTCAGGTTTTCTATTTCTTCCTGTTCCAGTTTTGGTAGTTTGTGGCTTTCCAGGAATGCATCCATTTCTTCTAGATTGCCTAATTTATTGGCGTATAGCTGTTCATAATATGTTTTTAAAATCGTTTGTATTTCCTTGGTGTTGGTAGTGATCTCTCCTTTCTCATTCATGATTTTATTAATTTGAGTCTTCTCTCTCTTCTTTTAATAAGGCTGGCTAATGGTTTATCTATCTTATTAATTCTTTCAAAGAACCAACTCCTGGTTCTGTTAATCTGTTCCACAGTTCTTCTGGTCTCGATTTCGTTGAGTTCCGCTCGAATCTTTATTAACTCCCTTCTTCTCTTGGGTGTAGGATCTATTTGCTGTTTTTTCTCTAGCTCCTTTATGTGTAAGGTTAGCTTTTGTATTTGAGTTCTTTCCAGTTTTTGAATGGATGCTTGTATTGCGATGTATTTCCCCCTTAGGACTGCTTTTGCTGCATCCCAAAGATTTGAACGGTTGTATCTTCATTCTCATTAGTTTCCATGAATCTTTTTAATTCTTCCTTAATTTCCTGGTTGACCCTTTTATCTTTTAGCAGGATGGTCCTTAACCTCCACGTGTTTGAGGTCCTTCCAAACTTCTTGTTGTGATTTAGTTCTAATTTCAAGGCATTATGGTCCGAGAATATGCAGGGAACAATCCCAATCTTTGGTATCGGTTCAGACCCGATTTGTGTCCCAATATGTGGTCTATTCTGGAGAAAGTTCCATGTGCGCTTGAGAAGAATGTGTATTCAGTTGAGTTTGGATGTAAAGTTCTGTAGATATCTGTGAAATCCATCTGGTCCAGTGTATCATTTAAAGCTCTCGTTTCTTTGGAGATGTTGTGCTTAGAAGACCTATCGAGTATAGAAAGAGCTAGATTGAAGTCACCAAGTATAAGTGTATTATTATCTAAGTATTTCTTCACTTTGGTTAATAATTGATTTATATATTTGGCAGCTCCCATATTCGGAGCATATATATTGAGGATTGTTAAGTCCTCTTGTTGAATAGATCCTTAAGTATGATATAGTGTCCCTCTTCATCTCTCACTACAGTCTTTGGGGTAAATTTTAGTTTATCTGATATAAGGATGGCTACCCCTGCTTTCTTTTGAGGACCATTCGAATGGTAAATGGTTCTCCAACCTTTTATTTTCAGGCTGTAGGTGTCCTTCTGTCTAAAATGAGTCTCTTGTAGACAGCAAATAGATGGGTCCTGCTTTTTTATCCAGTCTGAAACCCTGCGCCTTTTGATGGGGTCATTAAGCCCGTTCACATTCAGAGTTACTATTGAGAGATATGAGTTTAGTGTCATCATGATATCTATTCAGTCTTTGTTTTTGTGGACTGTTCCACTGAACTTCTTAAAGGGGAATTTTAAGAGGCCCCCTTAAAATTTCTTGCAGAGCTGGTTTGGAGGTCACATATTCTTTTAGTTGCTGCCTGTCTTGGAAGCTCTTTATCTCTCCTTCCATTTTGAATGAGAGCCTTGCTGGATAAAGTATTCTTGGTTGCATGTTCTTCTCATTTAGGACCCTGAATATATCCTGCCAGCCCTTTCTGGCCTGCCAGGTCTCTGTGGAGAGGTCTGCTGTTACCCTAATACTCCTCCCCATAAAAGTCAGGGATTTCTTGTCTCTTGCTGCTTTAAGGATCTTCTCCTTATCTTTGGAATTTGCAAGCTTCACAATTAAATGTCGAGGTGTTGAACGGTTTTTATTGATTTTAGGGGGGGATCTCTCTATTTCCTGGATCTGAATGCCTGTTTCCCTTCCCAGATTAGGAAAGTTTTCAGCTAGAATTTGTTCAAATACATATTCTGGCCCTCTGTCCCTTTCGGCGCCCTCGGGAACCCCAATTAAACGTAGGTTTTTCTTCCTCAGGCTGTCGTTTATTTCCCTTAATCTATCTTCATGGTCTTTTAATTGTTTGTCTCTTTTTTCCTCAGTTTCCCTCTTTGCTATCAACTTGTCTTCTAGGTCACTCACTCGTTCTTCCACCTCGTTAACCCTCGTCGTTAGGACTTCTAGTTTGGATTGCATCTCATTCAATTGATTTTTAATTTCTGCCTGATTAGCTCTAAATTCTGCAGTCATGAAGTCTCTTGAGTCCTTATACTTTTTTCTAGAGCCACCAGTAGCTGTATAATAGTGCTTCTGAATTGGCTTTCTGACATTGAATTGTAATCCAGATTTTGTAACTCTGTGGGAGAGAGGACTGTTTCTGATTCTTTCTTTTGAGGTGAGGTTTTCCTTCTAGTCATTTTGCTCAGTGCAGAGTGGCCAAAAGCAAGTTGTATTGGGAAAAAGAGAGGAGAGAAAGAAGGAAAGAAAAGAGAAAGAGAAAAAAAAGGGAAGAGAAAAAAAAAACGAAAGAAAAAAAAAAGAAGAAAAAGAGAAAGAAAAAGAAAGGAGAAAAAAAAAGGGGGGGTGGGGGAAGGAAACAAATCAAAAAGCAAAACAAAACAAAACAAAAAAAACAAAAAAACAAAAACAAAACAAACAAACAAAAAAAACCAAAAAGAAAAAAAAAAAAAAAAGAACCACAGGGGAGTATCTTCTGATTCTGTGTTCTTTAAGTCCCTTGGCTTCTCCTGGAAGTTGTCAGTCTAGCTGGTGTTCTGGGGGAGGGGCCTGTTGTGCTGATTTTCAGGTGTTAGTAGTTGGGGGAGTTGCTGTGCCCCTGCCTGGTGCAGGGCTCAGGGGGGGTTGTTTACCCCGTGAGGCCGCAGGAGGAACAGCCCCAGTGGCGGGGCAGCTCTGGAAACCTGGATTCAGCTCCGGAGCTCTCCGTCTGCAGGGCCTGGAGGCTCCGGGGCGGGGCCGCTGATCTGCTCAGCTGGGGCAGGAGCGTCCTCGCTGTCCTGGGCCCTCCCGGCCTCTGCCTGTCCCGGGGGAGGCGGGATCCTGGGCTGTGTCCCGGCGCCCTGTGCTCCGGAGCCTGCGCTGGTGGATTCGCGCTCCCGGGGCCGCGCAACCCCCTCCGCGGAGCTGCCGCCCGAGCCCCTCCGAGCTGCTCCTGGAACCGCGCAGCCCCCTCTGCACGGAGCCTTTTCCTCTGCCCGAGCCCGGCCGAGCTGCTCCCGGGGCCGCGCAGCCCCCTCCGCGGAGCCGCCGCCCGAGCCCCTCCGAGCTGCTCCGGGTCCCGCCGTGCGCGCTGCAGCCCTTAGGGAGCTCGGCGCACTCTCCTGGGCGCGCAGTTGCTGTTACTGTCCCGGGGAGCCCGAGGGCATCCCCTCCCTCCTGGGTCCTGCTCCAACTCCCCGCGAGCCCCTTTCTGCCCGGGAAGGTCGGTGCAGCTCCTGCTCCTCCGGGACGGGGCTCTCCTGTCCTGGGGACACTCGCCCCGGCCTCAGCCCGGCTCCTCGCGGGGCCCCTCCCCCTTGGAGGCCTTTGTTTCTTTATTTCTTTTTCCCCGTCTTCCTACCTTGATAGAAGCACGAACTCTTCTCACTGTTGCATTCCAGCTGGTCTCTCTTTAAATCTCAGGCCGAATTCATAGATTTTCAGGATAATTTGAAGGTTTTCTAGGTAGTTTGGTGGAGACAGGTGATTTGGAGACCCTACTCTTCCGCCATCTTGCTCCTCCCCCCCAATACAGCGATTTCCAAAGTCCTTCTTCATCAGAGTGTAGCTAGGTTCCCACTCGCATGTACGAGTGGGTAGCAGACATCTGCCTCCCATGCATACACACTTCTGAGAGTTGAGCTTATGGCCTGTAACCCTACATCCTGCCTGCAGCTACCTTTCGCTTCCAAAAGGCCTAGGCTCGCTGCTTCACCGAAGTGTTGGGAGAGGTAACTGGAATCTCCCGGCACACAAGACTAGTGCCTCCAAGCTCAATCCAGCGATTTCCCAGTAATTCCTGGGGTAGACTGGTGCTACATACTAAGTTCCATATGTGAGAAGGTAGCTGAACGCCTTGTCCAAAATCATCTTACTGCTGAGAGTTGAGCTCACCCTCAGTCCCTCACAGTTCCACACTGCCTGCAGAGTGAGTTTCCCAAGTCTTCACCAGAGACTTTTGCCAGAGGCTTCTGAGACGCAAGTTAACAACTGCAGACCTGGAGGGTATCTCCAGGTGCAGTAGAGTGGTAATCTGGGAACCTCCTGTCTCAGAATACTGTTACCTTCACCCTGCCATAAGAATGCAGCTAGTTGACAGCTGGCTTCAAGGCATGCTTCCCTGTGAGAGCTAAGGACAGGGCACAACCCTCCCGCATCCTGCTTGACTGTAGAAGGAGCTGCTAACGTCCTCATGTTAGTGGCAGGGAAAGGTTGTGAGAAAAGCATGTGGAATCGTTGTGCCTGAACCCACGTGTATCTGAGTTGAATACAGCGATTTCCAAAGTCCTTCTTCATCAGAGTGTAGCTAGGTTCCCACTCGCATGTCCGAGTGGGTAGCAGACATCTGCCTCCCATGCATACACAGTTCTGAGAGTTGAGCTTATGGCCTGTAACCCTACCTCCTGCCTGCAGCTAACTTTCGCTTCCAAAAGGCCTAGGCTCGCTGCTTCACCGAAGTGTTGGGAGAGGTAACTGGAATCTCCCGGCACACAAGACTAGTGCCTCCAAGCTCAATCCAGCGATTTCCCAGTAATTCCTGGGGTAGACTGGTGCTACATACTAAGTTCCATACGTGAGAAGGTAGCTGAACGCCTTGTCCAAAATCATCTTACTGCTGAGAGTTGAGCTCACCCTCAGTCCCTCACAGTTCCACACTGCCTGCAGAGTGAGTTTCCCACGTCTTCACCAGAGACTTTTGCCAGAGGCCTCTGAGACGCAAGTTAACAATGCAGACCTGGAGGGTATCTCCAGGTGCAGTAGAGTGGTAATCTGGGAACCTCCTGTACTCAGAATACTGCTACCTTCACACTGTCATAAGAATGCAGCTAGTTGAGAGCTGGCTTCTAGGCATGCTTCCCTGTGAGAGCTGAGGACAGGGCAGAACCCTCCCGCATCCTGCCTGACTGTAGACGTACCTGCTAACCTCCTTATGTTAGTGGCTGGGATAGGTTGTGGGAAAAGCATGTGTAAGCATTGGGCCTGAACTCCCGTGTATCTGAGTTGAATACAGCGATTTCCAACATCCTTCTTCAATAGGAGTGTAGCTAGGTTCCAACTCCCATGTCCGAGTGGGTAGCAGACATCTGCCTCCCATGCATACACACTTCTGAGAGTTGAGCTTATGGCCTGTAACCCTACATCCTGCCTGCCGCTACCTTTCGCTTCCAAAAGGCCTAGGCTCGCTGCTTGACGCAAGTGTTGGGAGAGGTAATTGGAATCTCCCGGCACACAAGACGAGTGCCTCCAAGCTCAATCGAGCAATATCCCAGTATTCCTGGGGTAGACTGGTGCTACATACTAAGTTCCATATGTGAGAAGGTAGCTGAACGCCTTGTCCAAAATCATCTTACTGCTGAGAGTTGAGCTCACCCTCAGTCCCTCACAGTTCCACACTGCCTGCAGAGTGAGTTTCGCAGGTCTTCACCAGAGACTTTTGCCAGAGGCTTCTGAGACGCAAGTTAACAATGCAGACCTGGAGGGTATCTCCAGGTGCAGTAGAGTGGTAATCTGGGAACCTCCTGTACTCAGAATACTGCTACCTTCACACTGCCATAAGAATGCAGCTAGTTGAGAGCTGGCTTCTAGGCATGCTTCCCTGTGAGAGCTGAGGACAGGGCAGAACCCTCCCGCATCCTGCCTGACTGTAGACGTAGCTGCTAACATCCTTATGTTAGTGGCTGGGATAGGTTGTGGGAAAAGCATGTGTAAGCATTGGGCCTGAACTCCCGTGTATCTGAGTTGAATACAGCGATTTCCAACATCCTTCTTCAATAGGAGTGTAGCTAGGTTCCAACTCCCATGTCCGAGTGGGTAGCAGACATCTGCCTCCCATGCATACACACTTCTGAGAGTTGAGCTTATGGCCTGTAACCCTACATCCTGCCTGCCGCTACCTTTCGCTTCCAAAAGGCCTAGGCTCGCTGCTTGACGCAAGTGTTGGGAGAGGTAATTGGAATCTCCCGGCACACAAGACGAGTGCCTCCAAGCTCAATCGAGCAATATCCCAGATATTCCTGGGGTAGACTGGTGCTACATACTAAGTTCCATATGTGAGAAGGTAGCTGAACGCCTTGTCCAAAATCATCTTACTGCTGAGAGTTGAGCTCACCCTCAGTCCCTCACAGTTGCACACTGCCTGCAGAGTGAGTTTCGCAGGTCTTCACCACAGACTTTTGCCAGAGGCTTCTGAGACGCAAGTTAACAATGCAGACCTGGAGGGTATCTCCAGGTGCAGTAGAGTGGTAATCTTGGAACCTCCTGACTCAGAATACTGCTACCTTCACACTGCCATAAGAATGCTGCCTCGTTGAGAGCTGGCTTCTAGGCATGCTTTCCTGGGAGTGCTGAGGAAAGGGCAGAACCCTCACGCATCCTGCCTGACTGTAGGCGTAGCTGCTAACATCCTAATGTTAGTGGCTGAGAGAGGTTGCGGGAAAAGCATGTGTAAGCATTGGGCCTGAACTCCTGTGTATCTGAGTTGAATACAGCGATTTCCAATGGCCTTCTTCAATCAGAGTGTAGCTAGGTTCCAACTCCCATGTCAGAGTGGGTAGCAGACATCTGCCTCCCATGCATACACACTTCTGAGAGTTGAGCTTATGGCCTGTAACCCTACATCGTGCCTGCCGGTACCTTTCGCTTCCAAAACGCCTAGGCTCGCTGTTTGACGGAAGTGTTGGGAGAGGTAATTGGAATCTCCCGGCACACAAGACGAGTGCCTCCAAGCTCAATCGAGCAATATCCCAGTTATTCCTGGGGTAGACTGGTGCTACATACTAAGTTCCATATGTGAGAAGGTAGCTGAACGCCTTGTCCAAAATCATCTTACTGCTGAGAGTTGAGCTCACCCTCAGTCCCTCACAGTTCCACACTGCCTGCAGAGTGAGTTTCCCAAGTCTTCACCAGAGACTTTTGCCAGAGGCTTCTGAGACGCAAGTTAACAACGCAGACCTGGAGGGTATCTCCAGGTGCAGTAGAGTGGTAATCTGGGAACCTCCTGTCTCAGAATACTGTTACCTTCACCCTGCCATAAGAATGCAGCTAGTTGACAGCTGGCTTCAAGGCATGCTTCCCTGTGAGAGCTAAGGACAGGGCACAACCCTCCCGCATCCTGCTTGACTGTAGAAGGAGCTGCTAACGTCCTCATGTTAGTGGCAGGGAAAGGTTGTGAGAAAAGCATGTGGAATCGTTGTGCCTGAACCCACGTGTATCTGAGTTGAATACAGCGATTTCCAAAGTCCTTCTTCATCAGAGTGTAGCTAGGTTCCCACTCGCATGTCCGAGTGGGTAGCAGACATCTGCCTCCCATGCATACACAGTTCTGAGAGTTGAGCTTATGGCCTGTAACCCTACCTCCTGCCTGCAGCTAACTTTCGCTTCCAAAAGGCCTAGGCTCGCTGCTTCACCGAAGTGTTGGGAGAGGTAACTGGAATCTCCCGGCACACAAGACTAGTGCCTCCAAGCTCAATCCAGCGATTTCCCAGTAATTCCTGGGGTAGACTGGTGCTACATACTAAGTTCCATACGTGAGAAGGTAGCTGAACGCCTTGTCCAAAATCATCTTACTGCTGAGAGTTGAGCTCACCCTCAGTCCCTCACAGTTCCACACTGCCTGCAGAGTGAGTTTCCACGGTCTTCACCAGAGACTTTTGCCAGAGGCCTCTGAGACGCAAGTTAACAATGCAGACCTGGAGGGTATCTCCAGGTGCAGTAGAGTGGTAATCTGGGAACCTCCTGACTCAGAATACTGCTACCTTCACACTGTCATAAGAATGCAGCTAGTTGAGAGCTGGCTTCTAGGCATGCTTCCCTGTGAGAGCTGAGGACAGGGCAGAACCCTCCCGCATCCTGCCTGACTGTAGACGTACCTGCTAACATCCTTATGTTAGTGGCTGGGATAGGTTGTGGGAAAAGCATGTGTAAGCATTGGGCCTGAACTCCCGTGTATCTGAGTTGAATACAGCGATTTCCAACATCCTTCTTCAATAGGAGTGTAGCTAGGTTCCAACTCCCATGTCAGAGTGGGTAGCAGACATCTGCCTCCCATGCATACACACTTCTGAGAGTTGAGCTTATGGCCTGTAACCCTACATCGTGCCTGCCGGTACCTTTCGCTTCCAAAACGCCTAGGCTCGCTGTTTGACGGAAGTGTTGGGAGAGGTAATTGGAATCTCCCGGCACACAAGACGAGTGCCTCCAAGCTCAATCGAGCAATATCCCAGTTATTCCTGGGGTAGACTGGTGCTACATACTAAGTTCCATATGTGAGAAGGTAGCTGAACGCCTTGTCCAAAATCATCTTACTGCTGAGAGTTGAGCTCACCCTCAGTCCCTCACAGTTCCACACTGCCTGCAGAGTGAGTTTCCCAAGTCTTCACCAGAGACTTTTGCCAGAGGCTTCTGAGACGCAAGTTAACAACGCAGACCTGGAGGGTATCTCCAGGTGCAGTAGAGTGGTAATCTGGGAACCTCCTGTCTCAGAATACTGTTACCTTCACCCTGCCATAAGAATGCAGCTAGTTGACAGCTGGCTTCAAGGCATGCTTCCCTGTGAGAGCTAAGGACAGGGCACAACCCTCCCGCATCCTGCTTGACTGTAGAAGGAGCTGCTAACGTCCTCATGTTAGTGGCAGGGAAAGGTTGTGAGAAAAGCATGTGGAATCGTTGTGCCTGAACCCACGTGTATCTGAGTTGAATACAGCGATTTCCAAAGTCCTTCTTCATCAGAGTGTAGCTAGGTTCCCACTCGCATGTCCGAGTGGGTAGCAGACATCTGCCTCCCATGCATACACAGTTCTGAGAGTTGAGCTTATGGCCTGTAACCCTACCTCCTGCCTGCAGCTAACTTTCGCTTCCAAAAGGCCTAGGCTCGCTGCTTCACCGAAGTGTTGGGAGAGGTAACTGGAATCTCCCGGCACACAAGACTAGTGCCTCCAAGCTCAATCCAGCGATTTCCCAGTAATTCCTGGGGTAGACTGGTGCTACATACTAAGTTCCATACGTGAGAAGGTAGCTGAACGCCTTGTCCAAAATCATCTTACTGCTGAGAGTTGAGCTCACCCTCAGTCCCTCACAGTTCCACACTGCCTGCAGAGTGAGTTTCCCACGTCTTCACCAGAGACTTTTGCCAGAGGCCTCTGAGACGCAAGTTAACAATGCAGACCTGGAGGGTATCTCCAGGTGCAGTAGAGTGGTAATCTGGGAACCTCCTGTACTCAGAATACTGCTACCTTCACACTGTCATAAGAATGCAGCTAGTTGAGAGCTGGCTTCTAGGCATGCTTCCCTGTGAGAGCTGAGGACAGGGCAGAACCCTCCCGCATCCTGCCTGACTGTAGACGTACCTGCTAAACTCCTTATGTTAGTGGCTGGGATAGGTTGTGGGAAAAGCATGTGTAAGCATTGGGCCTGAACTCCCGTGTATCTGAGTTGAATACAGCGATTTCCAACATCCTTCTTCAATAGGAGTGTAGCTAGGTTCCAACTCCCATGTCCGAGTGGGTAGCAGACATCTGCCTCCCATGCATACACACTTCTGAGAGTTGAGCTTATGGCCTGTAACCCTACATCCTGCCTGCCGCTACCTTTCGCTTCCAAAAGGCCTAGGCTCGCTGCTTGACGCAAGTGTTGGGAGAGGTAATTGGAATCTCCCGGCACACAAGACGAGTGCCTCCAAGCTCAATCGAGCAATATCCCAGATATTCCTGGGGTAGACTGGTGCTACATACTAAGTTCCATATGTGAGAAGGTAGCTGAACGCCTTGTCCAAAATCATCTTACTGCTGAGAGTTGAGCTCACCCTCAGTCCCTCACAGTTGCACACTGCCTGCAGAGTGAGTTTCGCAGGTCTTCACCACAGACTTTTGCCAGAGGCTTCTGAGACGCAAGTTAACAATGCAGACCTGGAGGGTATCTCCAGGTGCAGTAGAGTGGTAATCTTGGAACCTCCTGACTCAGAATACTGCTACCTTCACACTGCCATAAGAATGCTGCCTCTTGAGAGCTGGCTTCTAGGCATGCTTTCCTGGGAGTGCTGAGGAAAGGGCAGAACCCTCACGCATCCTGCCTGACTGTAGGCGTAGCTGCTAACATCCTAATGTTAGTGGCTGAGAGAGGTTGCGGGAAAAGCATGTGTAAGCATTGGGCCTGAACTCCTGTGTATCTGAGTTGAATACAGCGATTTCCAATGGCCTACTTAAATCAGAGTGTAGCTAAGTTCCAACTCCCATGTCAGAATGGGTAGCAGACATCTGCCTCCCATGCATACACACTTCTGAGAGTTGAGCTTATGGCCTGTAACCCTACATCGTGCCTGCCGGTACCTTTCGCTTCCAAAACGCCTAGGCTCGCTGTTTGACGGAAGTGTTGGGAGAGGTAATTGGAATCTCCCGGCACACAAGACGAGTGCCTCCAAGCTCAATCGAGCAATATCCCAGTTATTCCTGGGGTAGACTGGTGCTACATACTAAGTTCCATATGTGAGAAGGTAGCTGAACGCCTTGTCCAAAATCATCTTACTGCTGAGAGTTGAGCTCACCCTCAGTCCCTCACAGTTCCACACTGCCTGCAGAGTGAGTTTCCCAAGTCTTCACCAGAGACTTTTGCCAGAGGCTTCTGAGACGCAAGTTAACAACGCAGACCTGGAGGGTATCTCCAGGTGCAGTAGAGTGGTAATCTGGGAACCTCCTGTCTCAGAATACTGTTACCTTCACCCTGCCATAAGAATGCAGCTAGTTGACAGCTGGCTTCAAGGCATGCTTCCCTGTGAGAGCTAAGGACAGGGCACAACCCTCCCGCATCCTGCTTGACTGTAGAAGGAGCTGCTAACGTCCTCATGTTAGTGGCAGGGAAAGGTTGTGAGAAAAGCATGTGGAATCGTTGTGCCTGAACCCACGTGTATCTGAGTTGAATACAGCGATTTCTTTTTTTTTTTTTTTTTTTTAATTTATTTTTTATTGGTGTTCAATTTACTAACATACAGAATAACACCCAGTGCCCGTCACCCATTCACTCCCACCCCCCGCCCTCCTCCCCTTCTACCACCCCTAGTTCGTTTCCCAGAGTTAGCAGTCTTTACGTTCTGTCTCCCTTTCTGATATTTCCCACACATTTCTTCTCCATTCCCTTATATTCCCTTTCACTATTATTTATATTCCCCAAATGAATGAGAACATATAATGTTTGTCCTTCTCCGACTGACTTACTTCACTCAGCATAATACCCTCCAGTTCCATCCACGTTGAAGCAAATGGTGGGTATTTGTCATTTCTGATAGCTGAGTAATATTCCATTGTATACATAAACCACATCTTCTTTATCCATTCATCTTTCGTTGGACACCGAGGCTCCTTCCACAGTTTGGCTATCGTGGCCATTGCTGCTATAAACATCGGGGTGCAGGTGTCCCGGCGTTTCATTGCATTTGTATCTTTGGGGTAAATCCCCAACAGTGCAATTGCTGGGTCATAGGGCAGGTATATTTTCAACTGTTTGAGGAACCTCCACACAGTTTTCCAGAGTGGCTGCACCAGTTCACATTCCCACCAACAGTGTAAGAGGGTTCCCTTTTCTCCGCATCCTCTCCAACATTTGTGGTTTCCTGCCTTGTTAATTTTCCCCATTCTCACCGGTGTGAGGTGGTATCTCATTGTAGTTTTGATTTGTATTTCCCTGATGGCAAGTGATGCAGAACATTTTCTCATATGCATGTTGGCCATGTCTATGTCTTCCTCTGTGAGATTTCTGTTCATGTCTTTTGCCCATTTCATGATTGGATTGTTTGTTTCTTTGGTGTGGAGTTTAAGAAGTTCTTTATAGATCTTGGAAACTAGCCCTTTATCTGATATGTCATTTGCAAATATCTTCTCCCATTCTGTAGGTTGTCTTTGAGTTTTGTTGACTGTATCCTTTGCTGTGCAAAAGCTTCTTATCTTGATGAAGTCCCAATAGTTCATTTTTGCTTTTGTTTCTTTTGCCTTCGTGGATGTATCTTGCAAGAAGTTACTATGGCCGAGTTCAAAAAGGGTGTTGCCTGTGTTCTTCTCTAGGATTTTGATGGAATCTTGTCTCACATTTAGATCTTTCATCCATTTTGAGTTTATCTTTGTGTATGGTGAAAGAGAGTGGTCTAGTTTCATTCTTCTGCATGTGGATGTCCAATTTTCCCAGCACCATTTATTGAAGAGACTGTCTTTCTTCCAATGGATAGTCTTTCCTCCTTTATCAAATATTAGTTGCCCATAAAGTTCAGGGTCCACTTCTGGATTCTCTATTCTGTTCCACTGATCTATGTGTCTGTTTTTGTGCCAGTACCACACTGTCTTGATGACCACAGCTTTGTAGTACAACCTGAAATCTGGCATTGTGATGCCCCCAGATATGGTTTTCTTTTTTAAAATTCCCCTGGCTATTCGGGGTCTTTTCTGATTCCACACAAATCTTAAAATAATTTGTTCTAACTCTCTGAAGAAAGTCCATGGTATTTTGATAGGGATTGCATTAAACGTGTATATTGCCCTGGGTAACATTGACATTTTCACAATATTAATTCTGCCAATCCATGAGCATGGAATATTTTTCCATCTCTTTGTGTCTTCCTCAATTTCTTTCAGAAGTGTTCTATAGTTTTGAGGGTATAGATCCTTTACATCTTTGGTTAGGTTTATTCCTAGGTATCTTATGCTTTTGGGTGCAATTGTAAATGGGATTGACTCCTTAATTTCTCTTTCTTCAGTCTCATTGTTAGTGTATAGAAATGCCACTGACTTCTGGGCATTGATTTTGTATCCTGCCACGCTACCGAATTGCTGTATGAGTTCTAGCAATCTTGGGGTGGAGACTTTTGGGTTTTCTATGTAGAGTATCATGTCATCGGCGAAGAGGGAGAGTTTGACTTCTTCTTTGCCAATTTGAATGCCTTTAATGTCTTTTTGTTGTCTGATTGCTGAGGCTAGGACTTCCAGTACTATGTTGAACAGCAGTGGTGAGAGTGGACATCCCTGTCTTGTTCCTGATCTTAGGGGAAAGGCTCCTAGTGCTTCCCCATTGAGAATGATATTTGCTGTGGGCTTTTCATAGATGGCTTTTAAGATGTCGAGGAATGTTCCCTCTATCCCTACACTCTGAAGAGTTTTGATCAGGAATGGATGCTGTATTTTGTCAAATGCTTTCTCTGCATCCAATGAGAGGATCATATGGTTCTTGGTTTTTCTCTTGCTGATATGATGAATCACATTGATTGTTTTACGGGTGTTGAACCAGCCTTGTGTCCCAGGGATAAATCCTACTTGGTCATGGTGAATAATTTTCTTAATGTACTGTTGGATCCTATTGGCCAGTATCTTGTTGAGAATTTTTGCATCCATGTTCATCAGGGATATTGGTCTGTAATTCTCCTTTTTGGTGGGGTCTTTGTCTGGCTTTGGAATTAAGGTGATGCTGGCTTCATAGAACGAATTTGGAAGTACTCCATCTCTTTCTATCTTTCCAAACAGCTTTAGGAGAATAGGTATGATTTCTTCTTTAAACGTTTGATAAAATTCCCCTGGGAAGCCATCTGGCCCTGGACTCTTGTGTCTTGGGAGGTTTTTGATGACTGCTTCAATTTCCTCCCTGGTTATTGGCCTGTTCAGGTTTTCTATTTCTTCCTGTTCCAGTTTTGGTAGTTTGTGGCTTTCCAGGAATGCATCCATTTCTTCTAGATTGCCTAATTTATTGGCGTATAGCTGTTCATAATATGTTTTTAAAATCGTTTGTATTTCCTTGGTGTTGGTAGTGATCTCTCCTTTCTCATTCATGATTTTATTAATTTGAGTCTTCTCTCTCTTCTTTTTAATAAGGCTGGCTAATGGTTTATCTATCTTATTAATTCTTTCAAAGAACCAACTCCTGGTTCTGTTAATCTGTTCCACAGTTCTTCTGGTCTCGATTTCGTTGAGTTCCGCTCGAATCTTTATTAACTCCCTTCTTCTCTTGGGTGTAGGATCTATTTGCTGTTTTTTCTCTAGCTCCTTTATGTGTAAGGTTAGCTTTTGTATTTGAGTTCTTTCCAGTTTTTGAATGGATGCTTGTATTGCGATGTATTTCCCCCTTAGGACTGCTTTTGCTGCATCCCAAAGATTTTGAACGGTTGTATCTTCATTCTCATTAGTTTCCATGAATCTTTTTAATTCTTCCTTAATTTCCTGGTTGACCCTTTTATCTTTTAGCAGGATGGTCCTTAACCTCCACGTGTTTGAGGTCCTTCCAAACTTCTTGTTGTGATTTAGTTCTAATTTCAAGGCATTATGGTCCGAGAATATGCAGGGAACAATCCCAATCTTTTGGTATCGGTTCAGACCCGATTTGTGTCCCAATATGTGGTCTATTCTGGAGAAAGTTCCATGTGCGCTTGAGAAGAATGTGTATTCAGTTGAGTTTGGATGTAAAGTTCTGTAGATATCTGTGAAATCCATCTGGTCCAGTGTATCATTTAAAGCTCTCGTTTCTTTGGAGATGTTGTGCTTAGAAGACCTATCGAGTATAGAAAGAGCTAGATTGAAGTCACCAAGTATAAGTGTATTATTATCTAAGTATTTCTTCACTTTGGTTAATAATTGATTTATATATTTGGCAGCTCCCATATTCGGAGCATATATATTGAGGATTGTTAAGTCCTCTTGTTGAATAGATCCTTTAAGTATGATATAGTGTCCCTCTTCATCTCTCACTACAGTCTTTGGGGTAAATTTTAGTTTATCTGATATAAGGATGGCTACCCCTGCTTTCTTTTGAGGACCATTCGAATGGTAAATGGTTCTCCAACCTTTTATTTTCAGGCTGTAGGTGTCCTTCTGTCTAAAATGAGTCTCTTGTAGACAGCAAATAGATGGGTCCTGCTTTTTTATCCAGTCTGAAACCCTGCGCCTTTTGATGGGGTCATTAAGCCCGTTCACATTCAGAGTTACTATTGAGAGATATGAGTTTAGTGTCATCATGATATCTATTCAGTCTTTGTTTTTGTGGACTGTTCCACTGAACTTCTTAAAGGGGAATTTTAAGAGGCCCCCTTAAAATTTCTTGCAGAGCTGGTTTGGAGGTCACATATTCTTTTAGTTGCTGCCTGTCTTGGAAGCTCTTTATCTCTCCTTCCATTTTGAATGAGAGCCTTGCTGGATAAAGTATTCTTGGTTGCATGTTCTTCTCATTTAGGACCCTGAATATATCCTGCCAGCCCTTTCTGGCCTGCCAGGTCTCTGTGGAGAGGTCTGCTGTTACCCTAATACTCCTCCCCATAAAAGTCAGGGATTTCTTGTCTCTTGCTGCTTTAAGGATCTTCTCCTTATCTTTGGAATTTGCAAGCTTCACAATTAAATGTCGAGGTGTTGAACGGTTTTTATTGATTTTAGGGGGGGATCTCTCTATTTCCTGGATCTGAATGCCTGTTTCCCTTCCCAGATTAGGAAAGTTTTCAGCTAGAATTTGTTCAAATACATATTCTGGCCCTCTGTCCCTTTCGGCGCCCTCGGGAACCCCAATTAAACGTAGGTTTTTCTTCCTCAGGCTGTCGTTTATTTCCCTTAATCTATCTTCATGGTCTTTTAATTGTTTGTCTCTTTTTTCCTCAGTTTCCCTCTTTGCTATCAACTTGTCTTCTAGGTCACTCACTCGTTCTTCCACCTCGTTAACCCTCGTCGTTAGGACTTCTAGTTTGGATTGCATCTCATTCAATTGATTTTTAATTTCTGCCTGATTAGCTCTAAATTCTGCAGTCATGAAGTCTCTTGAGTCCTTTATACTTTTTTCTAGAGCCACCAGTAGCTGTATAATAGTGCTTCTGAATTGGCTTTCTGACATTGAATTGTAATCCAGATTTTGTAACTCTGTGGGAGAGAGGACTGTTTCTGATTCTTTCTTTTGAGGTGAGGTTTTCCTTCTAGTCATTTTGCTCAGTGCAGAGTGGCCAAAAGCAAGTTGTATTGGGAAAAAGAGAGGAGAGAAAGAAGGAAAGAAAAGAGAAAGAGAAAAAAAAGGGAAGAGAAAAAAAAAACGAAAGAAAAAAAAAGAAGAAAAAGAGAAAGAAAAAGAAAGGAGAAAAAAAAAGGGGGGGTGGGGGAAGGAAACAAATCAAAAAGCAAAACAAAACAAAACAAAAAAACAAAAAAACAAAAACAAAACAAACAAACAAAAAAAAACCAAAAAGAAAAAAAAAAAAAAAGAACCACAGGGGAGTATCTTCTGATTCTGTGTTCTTTAAGTCCCTTGGCTTCTCCTGGAAGTTGTCAGTCTAGCTGGTGTTCTGGGGGAGGGGCCTGTTGTGCTGATTTTCAGGTGTTAGTAGTTGGGGGAGTTGCTGTGCCCCTGCCTGGTGCAGGGCTCAGGGGGGGTTGTTTACCCCGTGAGGCCGCAGGAGGAACAGCCCCAGTGGCGGGGCAGCTCTGGAAACCTGGATTCAGCTCCGGAGCTCTCCGTCTGCAGGGCCTGGAGGCTCCGGGGCGGGGCCGCTGATCTGCTCAGCTGGGGCAGGAGCGTCCTCGCTGTCCTGGGCCCTCCCGGCCTCTGCCTGTCCCGGGGGAGGCGGGATCCTGGGCTGTGTCCCGGCGCCCTGTGCTCCGGAGCCTGCGCTGGTGGATTCGCGCTCCCGGGGCCGCGCAACCCCCTCCGCGGAGCTGCCGCCCGAGCCCCTCCGAGCTGCTCCTGGAACCGCGCAGCCCCCTCTGCACGGAGCCTTTTCCTCTGCCCGAGCCCGGCCGAGCTGCTCCCGGGGCCGCGCAGCCCCCTCCGCGGAGCCGCCGCCCGAGCCCCTCCGAGCTGCTCCGGGTCCCGCCGTGCGCGCTGCAGCCCTTAGGGAGCTCGGCGCACTCTCCTGGGCGCGCAGTTGCTGTTACTGTCCCGGGGAGCCCGAGGGCATCCCCTCCCTCCTGGGTCCTGCTCCAACTCCCCGCGAGCCCCTTTCTGCCCGGGAAGGTCGGTGCAGCTCCTGCTCCTCCGGGACGGGGCTCTCCTGTCCTGGGGACACTCGCCCCGGCCTCAGCCCGGCTCCTCGCGGGGCCCCTCCCCCTTGGAGGCCTTTGTTTCTTTATTTCTTTTTCCCCGTCTTCCTACCTTGATAGAAGCACGAACTCTTCTCACTGTTGCATTCCAGCTGGTCTCTCTTTAAATCTCAGGCCGAATTCATAGATTTTCAGGATAATTTGAAGGTTTTCTAGGTAGTTTGGTGGAGACAGGTGATTTGGAGACCCTACTCTTCCGCCATCTTGCTCCTCCCCCCCAATACAGCGATTTCCAAAGTCCTTCTTCATCAGAGTGTAGCTAGGTTCCCACTCGCATGTACGAGTGGGTAGCAGACATCTGCCTCCCATGCATACACAGTTCTGAGAGTTGAGCTTATGGCCTGTAACCCTACCTCCTGCCTGCAGCTAACTTTCGCTTCCAAAAGGCCTAGGCTCGCTGCTTCACCGAAGTGTTGGGAGAGGTAACTGGAATCTCCCGGCACACAAGACTAGTGCCTCCAAGCTCAATCCAGCGATTTCCCAGTAATTCCTGGGGTAGACTGGTGCTACATACTAAGTTCCATACGTGAGAAGGTAGCTGAACGCCTTGTCCAAAATCATCTTACTGCTGAGAGTTGAGCTGACCCTCAGTCCCTCACAGTTCCACACTGCCTGCAGAGTGAGTTTCCCACGTCTTCACCAGAGACTTTTGCCAGAGGCCTCTGAGACGCAAGTTAACAATGCAGACCTGGAGGGTATCTCCAGGTGCAGTAGAGTGGTAATCTGGGAACCTCCTTACTCAGAATACTGCTACCTTCACACTGTCATAAGAATGCAGCTAGTTGAGAGCTGGCTTCTAGGCATGCTTCCCTGTGAGAGCTGAGGACAGGGCAGAACCCTCCCGCATCCTGCCTGACTGTAGACGTACCTGCTAAACTCCTTATGTTAGTGGCTGGGATAGGTTGTGGGAAAAGCATGTGTAAGCATTGGGCCTGAACTCCCGTGTATCTGAGTTGAATACAGCGATTTCCAACATCCTTCTTCAATAGGAGTGTAGCTAGGTTCCAACTCCCATGTCCGAGTGGGTAGCAGACATCTGCCTCCCATGCATACACACTTCTGAGAGTTGAGCTTATGGCCTGTAACCCTACATCCTGCCTGCCGCTACCTTTCGCTTCCAAAAGGCCTAGGCTCGCTGCTTGACTCAAGTGTTGGGAGAGGTAATTGGAATCTCCCGGCACACAAGACGAGTGCCTCCAAGCTCAATCGAGCAATATCCCAGATATTCCTGGGGTAGACTGGTGCTACATACTAAGTTCCATATGTGAGAAGGTAGCTGAACGCCTTGTCCAAAATCATCTTACTGCTGAGAGTTGAGCTCACCCTCAGTCCCTCACAGTTGCACACTGCCTGCAGAGTGAGTTTCGCAGGTCTTCACCACAGACTTTTGCCAGAGGCTTCTGAGACGCAAGTTAACAATGCAGACCTGGAGGGTATCTCCAGGTGCAGTAGAGTGGTAATCTTGGAACCTCCTGACTCAGAATACTGCTACCTTCACACTGCCATAAGAATGCTGCCTCTTGAGAGCTGGCTTCTAGGCATGCTTTCCTGGGAGTGCTGAGGAAAGGGCAGAACCCTCACGCATCCTGCCTGACTGTAGGCGTAGCTGCTAACATCCTAATGTTAGTGGCTGAGAGAGGTTGCGGGAAAAGCATGTGTAAGCATTGGGCCTGAACTCCTGTGTATCTGAGTTGAATACAGCGATTTCCAATGGCCTACTTAAATCAGAGTGTAGCTAAGTTCCAACTCCCATGTCAGAATGGGTAGCAGACATCTGCCTCCCATGCATACACACTTCTGAGAGTTGAGCTTATGGCCTGTAACCCTACATCGTGCCTGCCGGTACCTTTCGCTTCCAAAACGCCTAGGCTCGCTGTTTGACGGAAGTGTTGGGAGAGGTAATTGGAATCTCCCGGCACACAAGACGAGTGCCTCCAAGCTCAATCGAGCAATATCCCAGTTATTCCTGGGGTAGACTGGTGCTACATACTAAGTTCCATATGTGAGAAGGTAGCTGAACGCCTTGTCCAAAATCATCTTACTGCTGAGAGTTGAGCTCACCCTCAGTCCCTCACAGTTCCACACTGCCTGCAGAGTGAGTTTCCCAAGTCTTCACCAGAGACTTTTGCCAGAGGCTTCTGAGACGCAAGTTAACAACGCAGACCTGGAGGGTATCTCCAGGTGCAGTAGAGTGGTAATCTGGGAACCTCCTGTCTCAGAATACTGCTACCTTCACCCTGCCATAAGAATGCAGCTAGTTGACAGCTGGCTTCAAGGCATGCTTCCCTGTGAGAGCTAAGGACAGGGCACAACCCTCCCGCATCCTGCTTGACTGTAGAAGGAGCTGCTAACGTCCTCATGTTAGTGGCAGGGAAAGGTTGTGAGAAAAGCATGTGGAATCGTTGTGCCTGAACCCACGTGTATCTGAGTTGAATACAGCGATTTCCAAAGTCCTTCTTCATCAGAGTGTAGCTAGGTTCCCACTCGCATGTCCGAGTGGGTAGCAGACATCTGCCTCCCATGCATACACAGTTCTGAGAGTTGAGCTTATGGCCTGTAACCCTACCTCCTGCCTGCAGCTAACTTTCGCTTCCAAAAGGCCTAGGCTCGCTGCTTCACCGAAGTGTTGGGAGAGGTAACTGGAATCTCCCGGCACACAAGACTAGTGCCTCCAAGCTCAATCCAGCGATTTCCCAGTAATTCCTGGGGTAGACTGGTGCTACATACTAAGTTCCATATGTGAGAAGGTAGCTGAACGCCTTGTCCAAAATCATCTTACTGCTGAGAGTTGAGCTCACCCTCAGTCCCTCACAGTTCCACACTGCCTGCAGAGTGAGTTTCCCACGTCTTCACCAGAGACTTTTGCCAGAGGCCTCTGAGACGCAAGTTAACAATGCAGACCTGGAGGGTATCTCCAGGTGCAGTAGAGTGGTAATCTGGGAACCTCCTGTCTCAGAATACTGCTACCTTCACACTGTCATAAGAATGCAGCTAGTTGAGAGCTGGCTTCTAGGCATGCTTCCCTGTGAGAGCTGAGGACAGGGCAGAACCCTCCCGCATCCTGCCTGACTGTAGACGTACCTGCTAAACTCCTTATGTTAGTGGCTGGGATAGGTTGTGGGAAAAGCATGTGTAAGCATTGGGCCTGAACTCCCGTGTATCTGAGTTGAATACAGCGATTTCCAACATCCTTCTTCAATAGGAGTGTAGCTAGGTTCCAACTCCCATGTCCGAGTGGGTAGCAGACATCTGCCTCCCATGCATACACACTTCTGAGAGTTGAGCTTATGGCCTGTAACCCTACATCCTGCCTGCCGCTACCTTTCGCTTCCAAAAGGCCTAGGCTCGCTGCTTGACTCAAGTGTTGGGAGAGGTAATTGGAATCTCCCGGCACACAAGACGAGTGCCTCCAAGCTCAATCGAGCAATATCCCAGATATTCCTGGGGTAGACTGGTGCTACATACTAAGTTCCATATGTGAGAAGGTAGCTGAACGCCTTGTCCAAAATCATCTTACTGCTGAGAGTTGAGCTCACCCTCAGTCCCTCACAGTTGCACACTGCCTGCAGAGTGAGTTTCGCAGGTCTTCACCACAGACTTTTGCCAGAGGCTTCTGAGACGCAAGTTAACAATGCAGACCTGGAGGGTATCTCCAGGTGCAGTAGAGTGGTAATCTTGGAACCTCCTGACTCAGAATACTGCTACCTTCACACTGCCATAAGAATGCTGCCTGTTGAGAGCTGGCTTCTAGGCATGCTTTCCTGGGAGTGCTGAGGAAAGGGCAGAACCCTCACGCATCCTGCCTGACTGTAGGCGTAGCTGCTAACATCCTAATGTTAGTGGCTGAGAGAGGTTGCGGGAAAAGCATGTGTAAGCATTGGGCCTGAACTCCTGTGTATCTGAGTTGAATACAGCGATTTCCAATGGCCTACTTAAATCAGAGTGTAGCTAAGTTCCAACTCCCATGTCAGAATGGGTAGCAGACATCTGCCTCCCATGCATACACACTTCTGAGAGTTGAGCTTATGGCCTGTAACCCTACATCGTGCCTGCCGGTACCTTTCGCTTCCAAAACGCCTAGGCTCGCTGTTTGACGGAAGTGTTGGGAGAGGTAATTGGAATCTCCCGGCACACAAGACGAGTGCCTCCAAGCTCAATCGAGCAATATCCCAGTTATTCCTGGGGTAGACTGGTGCTACATACTAAGTTCCATATGTGAGAAGGTAGCTGAACGCCTTGTCCAAAATCATCTTACTGCTGAGAGTTGAGCTCACCCTCAGTCCCTCACAGTTCCACACTGCCTGCAGAGTGAGTTTCCCAAGTCTTCACCAGAGACTTTTGCCAGAGGCTTCTGAGACGCAAGTTAACAACGCAGACCTGGAGGGTATCTCCAGGTGCAGTAGAGTGGTAATCTGGGAACCTCCTGTCTCAGAATACTGTTACCTTCACCCTGCCATAAGAATGCAGCTAGTTGACAGCTGGCTTCAAGGCATGCTTCCCTGTGAGAGCTAAGGACAGGGCACAACCCTCCCGCATCCTGCTTGACTGTAGAAGGAGCTGCTAACGTCCTCATGTTAGTGGCAGGGAAAGGTTGTGAGAAAAGCATGTGGAATCGTTGTGCCTGAACCCACGTGTATCTGAGTTGAATACAGCGATTTCCAAAGTCCTTCTTCATCAGAGTGTAGCTAGGTTCCCACTCGCATGTCCGAGTGGGTAGCAGACATCTGCCTCCCATGCATACACAGTTCTGAGAGTTGAGCTTATGGCCTGTAACCCTACCTCCTGCCTGCAGCTAACTTTCGCTTCCAAAAGGCCTAGGCTCGCTGCTTCACCGAAGTGTTGGGAGAGGTAACTGGAATCTCCCGGCACACAAGACTAGTGCCTCCAAGCTCAATCCAGCGATTTCCCAGTAATTCCTGGGGTAGACTGGTGCTACATACTAAGTTCCATATGTGAGAAGGTAGCTGAACGCCTTGTCCAAAATCATCTTACTGCTGAGAGTTGAGCTCACCCTCAGTCCCTCACAGTTCCACACTGCCTGCAGAGTGAGTTTCCCACGTCTTCACCAGAGACTTTTGCCAGAGGCCTCTGAGACGCAAGTTAACAATGCAGACCTGGAGGGTATCTCCAGGTGCAGTAGAGTGGTAATCTGGGAACCTCCTGTCTCAGAATACTGCTACCTTCACACTGTCATAAGAATGCAGCTAGTTGAGAGCTGGCTTCTAGGCATGCTTCCCTGTGAGAGCTGAGGACAGGGCAGAACCCTCCCGCATCCTGCCTGACTGTAGACGTACCTGCTAAACTCCTTATGTTAGTGGCTGGGATAGGTTGTGGGAAAAGCATGTGTAAGCATTGGGCCTGAACTCCCGTGTATCTGAGTTGAATACAGCGATTTCCAACATCCTTCTTCAATAGGAGTGTAGCTAGGTTCCAACTCCCATGTCCGAGTGGGTAGCAGACATCTGCCTCCCATGCATACACACTTCTGAGAGTTGAGCTTATGGCCTGTAACCCTACATCCTGCCTGCCGCTACCTTTCGCTTCCAAAAGGCCTAGGCTCGCTGCTTGACGAAGTGTTGGGAGAGGTAACTTGGAATCTCCCGGCACACAAGACGAGTGCCTCCAAGCTCAATCGAGCAATATCCCAGTAATTCCTGGGGTAGACTGGTGCTACATACTAAGTTCCATATGTGAGAAGGTAGCTGAACGCCTTGTCCAAAATCATCTTACTGCTGAGAGTTGAGCTCACCCTCAGTCCCTCACAGTTCCACACTGCCTGCAGAGTGAGTTTCCCACGTCTTCACCAGAGACTTTTGCCAGAGGCCTTCTGAGACGCAAGTTAACAATGCAGACCTGGAGGGTATCTCCAGGTGCAGTAGAGTGGTAATCTGGGAACCTCCTGACTCAGAATACTGCTACCTTCACACTGCCATAAGAATGCAGCTAGTTGAGAGCTGGCTTCTAGGCATGCTTCCCTGTGAGAGCTGAGGACAGGGCAGAACCCTCCCGCATCCTGCTTGACTGTAGAAGGAGCTGCTAACGTCCTCATGTTAGTGGCAGGGAAAGGTTGTGAGAAAAGCATGTGGAATCGTTGTGCCTGAACCCACGTGTATCTGAGTTGAATACAGCGATTTCCAAAGTCCTTCTTCATCAGAGTGTAGCTAGGTTCCACTCGCATGTCCGAGTGGGTAGCAGACATCTGCCTCCCATGCATACACACTTCTGAGAGTTGAGCTTATGGCCTGTAACCCTACCTCCTGCCTGCAGCTACCTTTCGCTTCCAAAAGGCCTAGGCTCGCTGCTTAACCGAAGTGTTGGGAGAGGTAACTGGAATCTCCCGGCACACAAGACGAGTGCCTCCAAGCTCAATCCAGCGATTTCCCAGTAATCCTGGGGTAGACTGGTGCTACATACTAAGTTCCATATGTGAGAAGGTAGCTGAACGCCTTGTCCAAAATCATCTTACTGCTGAGAGTTGAGCTCACCCTCAGTCCCTCACAGTTCCACACTGCCTGCAGAGTGAGTTTCCCACGTCTTCACCAGAGACTTTTGCCAGAGGCCTCTGAGACGCAAGTTAACAATGCAGACCTGGACGGTATCTCCAGGTGCAGTAGAGTGGTAATCTGGGAACCTCCTGTCTCAGAATACTGCTACCTTCACACTGTCATAAGAATGCAGCTAGTTGAGAGCTGGCTTCTAGGCATGCTTCCCTGTGAGAGCTGAGGGACAGGGCAGAACCCTCCCGCATCTGCCTGACGGTAGACGTACCTGCTAACCTCCTTATGTTAGTGGCTGGGATAGGTTGTGGGCAAAGCATGTGTAAGCATTGGGCCTGAACTCCCGTGTATCTGAGTTGAATACAGCGATTTCCACATCCTTCTTCAATAGAGTGTAGCTAGGTTCCAACTCCATGTCCGAGTGGGTAGCAGACATCTGCCTCCCATGCATACACACTTCTGAGAGTTGAGCTTCTGGCCTGTAACCCTACCTCGTGCCTGCCGCTACCTTTCGCTTCCAAAAGGCCTAGGCTCGCTGCTTGACGCAAGTGTTGGGAGAGGTAACTGGAATCTCCCGGCACACAAGACTAGTGCCTCCAAGCTCAATCCAGCGATTTCCCAGTAATTCCTGGGTAGACTGGTGCTACATACTAAGTTCCATATGTGAGAAGGTAGCTGAACGCCTTGTCCAAAATCATCTTACTGCTGAGAGTTGAGCTCACCCTCAGTCCCTCACAGTTCCACACTGCCTGCAGAGTGAGTTTCCCAGTCTTCACCAGAGACTTTTGCCAGAGGCCTCTGAGACGCAAGTTAACAAGCAGACCTGGAGGGTATCTCCAGGTGCAGTAGGAGTGGTAATCTGGGAACCTCCTTACTCAGAATACTGCTACCTTCACACTGTCATAAGAATGCAGCTAGTTGAGAGCTGGCTTCTAGGCATGCTTCCCTGTGAGAGCTGAGGACAGGGCAGAACCCTCCCGCATCCTGCCTGACTGTAGACGTACCTGCTAACCTCCTTATGTTAGTGGCTGGGATAGGTTGTGGGAAAAGCATGTGTAAGCATTGGGCCTGAACTCCAGTGTATCTGAGTTGAATACAGCGATTTCCAACATCCTTCTTCAATAGAGTGTAGCTAGGTTCCAACTCCCATGTCCGAGTGGGTAGCAGACATCTGCCTCCCATGCATACACACTTCTGAGAGTTGAGCTTATGGCCTGTAACCCTACATCCTGCCTGCGGCTACCTTTCGCTTCCAAAAGGCCTAGGCTCGCTGCTTGACGCAAAGTGTTGGGAGAGGTAACTGGAATCTCCCGGCACACAAGACGAGTGCCTCCAAGCTCAATCAAGCGATTTCCTAGTAATTCCTGGGGTAGACTGGTGCTACATACTAAGTCCATATGTGAGAAGGTAGCTGAACGCCTTGTCCAAAATCATCTTACTGCTGAGAGTTGAGCTCACCCTCAGTCCCTCACAGTTCCACACTGCCTGCAGAGTGAGTTTCGCACGTCTTCACCAGAGACGTTTGCCAGAGGCTATGAGACGCAAGTTAACAATGCAGACCTGGAGGGTATCTCCAGGTGCAGTAGAGTGGTAATCTGGGAACCTCCTGTCTCAGAATACTGCTACCTTCACCCTGCCATAAGAATGCAGCTAGTTGACAGCTGGCTTCAAGGCATGCTTACCTGTGAGAGCTAAGGACAGGGCACAACCCTCCCGCATCCTGCTTGACTGTAGAAGGAGCTGCTAACGTCCTCATGTTAGTGGCAGGGAAAGGTTGTGAGAAAAGCATGTGGAATCGTTGTGCCTGAACCCCACGTGTATCTGAGTTGAATACAGCGATTTCCAAAGTCCTTCTTCATCAGAGTGTAGCTAGGTTCCCACTCGCATGTCCGAGTGGGTAGCAGACATCTGCCTCCCATGCATACACACTTCTGAGAGTTGAGCTTATGGCCCTGTAACCCTACCTCTGCCTGCAGCTACCTTTCGCTTCCAAAAGGCCTAGGCTCGCTGCTTCACCGAAGTGTTGGGAGAGGTAACTGGAATCTCCCGGCACACAAGACTAGTGCCTCCAAGCTCAATCCAGCGATTTCCCAGTAATTCCTGGGGTAGACTGGTGCTACATACTAAGTTCCATATGTGAGAAGGTAGCTGAACGCCTTGTCCAAAATCATCTTACTGCTGAGAGTTGAGCTCACCCTCAGTCCCTCACAGTTCCACACTGCCCTGCAGAGTGAGTTTCCCACGTCTTCACCAGAGACTTTTGCCAGAGGCTCTGAGACGCAAGTTAACAATGCAGACCTGGAGGGTATCTCCAGGTGCAGTAGAGTGGTAATCTGGGAACCTCCTGTCTCAGAATACTGCTACCTTCACACTGTCATAAGAATGCAGCTAGTTGAGAGCTGGCTTCTAGGCATGCTTCCCTGTGAGAGCTGAGGACAGGGCAGAAACCCTCCCGCATCCTGCCTGACTGTAGAAGTACCTGCTAACTCCTCTATGTTAGTGGCTGGGATAGGTTGTGGGAAAAGCATGTGTAAGCATTGGCCTGAACTCCCGTGTATCTGAGTTGAATACAGCGATTTCCAACATCCTTCTTCAATAGGAGTGTAGCTAGGTTCCAACTCCATGTCCGAGTGGGTAGCAGACATCTGCCTCCCATGCATACACACTTCTGAGAGTTGAGCTTATGGCCTGTAACCCTACATCGTGCCTGCCGTACCTTTCGCTTCCAAAAGGCCTAGGCTCGCTGCTTGACGAAGTGTTGGGAGAGGTAACTGGAATCTCCCGGCACACAAGACGAGTGCCTCCAAGCTCAATCCGAGCGATTTCCCAGTAATTCCTGGGGTAGACTGGTGCTACATACTAAGTTCCATATGTGAGAAGGTAGCTGAACGCCTTGTCCAAAATCATCTTACTGCTGAGAGTTGAGCTCACCCTCAGTCCCTCACAGTTCCACACTGCCTGCAGAGTGAGTTTCCCACGTCTTCACCAGAGACTTTTGCCAGAGGCTATGAGACGCAAGTTAACAATGCAGACCTGGAGGGTATCTCCAGGTGCAGTAGAGTGGTAATCTGGGAACCTCCTGTCTCAGAATACTGCTACCTTCACCCTGCCATAAGAATGCAGCTAGTTGACAGCTGGCTTCAAGGCATGCTTCCCTGTGAGTAGCTAAGGACAGGGACAACCCTCCCGCATCCTGCTTGACTGTAGAAGGAGCTGCTACGTCCTATGTTAGTGTCAGGGAAAGGTTGTGAGAAAAGCATGTGGTAATCGTGTGCCTGAACCCAGTGTATCTGAGTTGAATACAGCGATTTCCAAAGTCCTTCTCATCAGAGTGTAGCTAGGTTCCCACTCGCATGTCCGAGTGGGTAGCAGACATCTGCCTCCCATGCATACACAGCTTCTGAGAGTTGAGCTTATGGCCCTGTAACCCTACCTCCTGCCTGCAGCATACTTTCGCTTCCAAAGGCCTAGGCTCGCTTGCTTCACCGAAAGTGTTGGGAGAGGTAACTGGAATCTCCCGGCACACAAGACTAGTGCCTCCAAGCTCAATCCAGCGATTTCCCAGTAATTCCTGGGGTAGACTGGTGCTACATACTAAGTTCCATATGTGAGAAGGTAGCTGAACGCCTTGTCCAAAATCATCTTACTGCTGAGAGTTGAGCTCACCCTCAGTCCCTCACAGTTCCACACTGCCTGCAGAGTGAGTTTCCCACGTCTTCACCAGAGACTTTGCCAGAGGCCTCTGAGACGCAAGTTAACAATGCAGACCTGGAGGGTATCTCCAGGTGCAGTAGTAGAGTGTAATCTGGGAACCCTCCTTACTCAGAATACTGCTACCTTCACACTGTCATAAGAATGCAGCTAGTTGAGAGCTGGCTTCTAGGCATGCTTCCTGTGAGAGCTGAGGACAGGGCAGAAACCTCCGCATCCTGCCTGACTGTAGACGTACCTGCTAACCTCCTTATGTTAGTGGCTGGGATAGGTTGTGGGAAAAGCATGTGTAAGCATTGGGCCTGAACTCACGTGTATCTGAGTTGAATACAGCGATTTCCAACATCCTTCTTCAATAGGAGTGTAGCTAGGTTCCCACTCCCATGTCCGAGTGGGTAGCAGACATCTGCCTCCCATGCATACACACTTCTGAGAGTTGAGCTTATGGCCTGTAACCCTACATCTGCCTGCAGCTACCTTTCGCTTCCAAAAGGCCTAGGCTCGCTGCTTGACGAAGTGTTGGGAGAGGTAATGGAATCTCCCGGCACACAAGACGAGTGCCTCCAAGCTCAATCAGCAATATCCCAGTAATTCCTGGGTAGACTGGTGCTACATACTAAGTTCCATATGTGAGAGGTAGCTGAACGCCTTGTCCAAAATCATCTTACTGCTGAGAGTTGAGCTCACCCTCAGTCCCTCACAGTTCCACACTGCCTGCCAGAGTGAGTTTCCCAAGTCTTCACCAGAGACTTTTGCCAGAGGCTTCTGAGACGCAGGTTAACAATGCAGACCTGGAGGGTATCTCAGGTGCAGTAGAGTGGTAATCTGGGAACATCCTGTCTCAGAATACTGTTACCTTCACCTGCCATAAGAATGCAGTAGTTGACAGCTGGCTTCAAGGCATGCTTCCCTGTGAGAGCTAATGACAGGGCACAACCCTCCGCCTCATCCTGCTTGACTGTAGAAGGAGCTGCTAACGTCCTCATGTTAGTGCGCATGGGAAAGGTTGTGAGAAAAGCATGTGGAATCGTTGTGTGCCTGAACCCAGTGTATCTGAGTTGAATACAGCGATTCTCCCAAGTCCTTCTTCATCAGTAGTGTAGCTAGGTTCCCACTCGCGATGTACGAGTGGGGTAGCAGACATCTTGCCTTCCCATGCATACCCACAGTTTCTGAGAGTTGAGGCTTATGGCCTGTACTACCCTACTGCTCCTGCCTGCAGCTAACCTATTCGGCTTCCAAAAGGCCATAGGCTCAGCTGCTTCACCGAAAGTGTTGGGAGAGGGGTAACTGGAATCTCCCAGACACAAGACTAGTGCCTCCAAGCTCAATCCAGCGACTTTCCAGTAATTCCTGGGGTAGACTGGTGCTACATACTAAGTTCCATATGTGAGAAGGTAGATGAACGCCTTGTCAAAATCATCTTACTGCTGAGAGTTGAGCTCACCCTCAGTCCCTCACAGTTCCACACTGCCTGCAGAGTGAGTTTCCACGTCTTCACAGAGACTTTTGCCAGAGGGCCCTGAGACGCAAGTTAACAATGCAGACCTGGAGGGTATCTCCAGGTGCAGTAGAGTGGTAATCTGGGAACCTCCTGTCTCAGAATACTGCTACCTTCACACTGCCATAAGAATGCAGCTAGTTGAGAGCTGGCTTCTAGGCATGCTTCCCTGTGAGAGCTGAGGACAGGGCAGAACCCTCCCGCATCCTGCCTGACTGTAGACGTAGCTGCTAACATCCTAATGTTAGTGGCTGGGATAGGTTGTGGGAAAAGCATGTGTAAGCATTGGGCCTGAACTCCGTGTATCTGAGTTGAATACAGCGATTTCCAACATCCTTCTTCAATCAGAGTGTAGCTAGGTTCCAACTCCCATGTCCGAGTGGGTAGCAGACATCTGCCTCCCATGCATACACACTTCTGAGAGTTGAGCTTATGGCCTGTAACCCTACATCCTGCCTGCCGCTACCTTTCGCTTCCAAAAGGCCTAGGCTCGCTGCTTGACGGAAGTGTTGGGAGAGGTAATTGGAATCTCCCGGCACACAAGACGAGTGCCTCCAAGCTCAATCGAGCAATATCCCAGTAATTCCTGGGGTAGACTGGTGCTACATACTAAGTTCC
This sequence comes from Canis lupus dingo, assembly GCF_003254725.2. Taxonomy (NCBI): domain Eukaryota; kingdom Metazoa; phylum Chordata; class Mammalia; order Carnivora; family Canidae; genus Canis; species Canis lupus. The sequence continues at coordinate 78,200 of NW_026019509.1, read as the reverse complement.
ATATGTGAGAAGGTAGCTGAACGCCTTGTCCAAAATCATCTTACTGCTGAGAGTTGAGCTCACCCTCAGTCCCTCACAGTTCCACACTGCCTGCAGAGTGAGTTTCCCAAGTCTTCACCAGAGACTTTTGCCAGAGGCTTCTGAGACGCAAGTTAACAATGCAGACCTGGAGGGTATCTCCAGGTGCAGTAGAGTGGTAATCTGGGAACCTCCTGTCTCAGAATACTGCTACCTTCACCCTGCCATAAGAATGCAGCTAGTTGACAGCTGGCTTCAAGGCATGCTTCCTGTGAGAGCTGAGGACAGGGCAGAACCCTCCCGCATCCTGCTTGACTGTAGAAGGAGCTGCTAACGTCCTCATGTTAGTGGCAGGGAAGGTTGTGAGAAAAGCATGTGGAATCATTGGGCCTGAACCCACGTGTATCTGAGTTGAATACAGCGATTTCCAAAGTCCTTCTTCATCAGAGTGTAGCTAGGTTCCAACTCCCATGTCCGAGTGGGTAGCAGACATCTGCCTCCCATGCATACACACTTCTGAGAGTTGAGCTTATGGCCTGTAACCCTACCTCCTGCCTGCAGCTACCTTTCGCTTCCAAAAGGCCTAGGCTCGCTGCTTCACCGAAGTGTTGGGAGAGGTAACTGGAATCTCCCGGCACACAAGACTAGTGCCTCCAAGCTCAATCCAGCGATTTCCCAGTAATTCCTGGGGTAGACTGGTGCTACATACTAAGTTCCATATGTGAGAAGGTAGCTGAACGCCTTGTCCAAAATCATCTTACTGCTGAGAGTTGAGCTCACCCTCAGTCCCTCACAGTTCCACACTGCCTGCAGAGTGAGTTTCCCACGTCTTCACCAGAGACTTTTGCCAGAGGCTTCTGAGACGCAAGTTAACAATGCAGACCTGGAGGGTATCTCCAGGTGCAGTAGAGTGGTAATCTGGGAACCTCCTGTCTCAGAATACTGCTACCTTCACACTGCCATAAGAATGCAGCTAGTTGAGAGCTGGCTTCTAGGCATGCTTCCCTGTGAGAGCTGAGGACAGGGCAGAACCCTCCCGCATCCTGCCTGACTGTAGACGTAGCTGCTAACGTCCTCATGTTAGTGGCTGGGATAGGTTGTGGGAAAAGCATGTGTAAGCATTGGGCCTGAACTCCCGTGTATCTGAGTTGAATACAGCGATTTCCAACATCCTTCTTCAATCAGAGTGTAGCTAGGTTCCAACTCCCATGTCCGAGTGGGTAGCAGACATCTGCCTCCCATGCATACACACTTCTGAGAGTTGAGCTTATGGCCTGTAACCCTACATCCTGCCTGCAGCTACCTTTCGCTTCCAAAAGGCCTAGGCTCGCTGCTTGACGAAGTGTTGGGAGAGGTAACTGGAATCTCCCGGCACACAAGACTAGTGCCTCCAAGCTCAATCCAGCGATTTCCCAGTAATTCCTGGGGTAGACTGGTGCTACATACTAAGTTCCATATGTGAGAAGGTAGCTGAACGCCTTGTCCAAAATCATCTTACTGCTGAGAGTTGAGCTCACCCTCAGTCCCTCACAGTTCCACACTGCCTGCAGAGTGAGTTTCGCACGTCTTCACCAGAGACTTTTGCCAGAGGCTTCTGAGACGCAAGTTAACAATGCAGACCTGGAGGGTATCTCCAGGTGCAGTAGAGTGGTAATCTGGGAACCTCCTGTCTCAGAATACTGCTACCTTCACACTGCCATAAGAATGCAGCTAGTTGAGAGCTGGCTTCTAGGCATGCTTCCCTGTGAGAGCTGAGGACAGGGCAGAACCCTCCCGCATCCTGCCTGACTGTAGACGTAGCTGCTAACATCCTTATGTTAGTGGCTGGGATAGGTTGTGGAAAAGCATGTGTAAGCATTGGGCCTGAACTCCGTGTATCTGAGTTGAATACAGCGATTTCCAACATCCTTCTTCAATAGAGTGTAGCTAGGTTCCAACTCCCATGTCCGAGTGGGTAGCAGACATCTGCCTCCCATGCATACACACTTCTGAGAGTTGAGCTTATGGCCTGTAACCCTACATCCTGCCTGCCGCTACCTTTCGCTTCCAAAAGGCCTAGGCTCGCTGCTTGACGGAAGTGTTGGGAGAGGTAATTGGAATCTCCCGGCACACAAGACGAGTGCCTCCAAGCTCAATCGAGCAATATCCCAGTAATTCCTGGGGTAGACTGGTGCTACATACTAAGTTCCATATGTGAGAAGGTAGCTGAACGCCTTGTCCAAAATCATCTTACTGCTGAGAGTTGAGCTCACCCTCAGTCCCTCACAGTTCCACACTGCCTGCAGAGTGAGTTTCCCAGTCTTCACCAGAGACTTTTGCCAGAGGCTTCTGAGACGCAAGTTAACAATGCAGACCTGGAGGGTATCTCCAGGTGCAGTAGAGTGGTAATCTGGGAACCTCCTGTCTCAGAATACTGCTACCTTCACCCTGCCATAAGAATGCAGCTAGTTGACAGCTGGCTTCAAGGCATGCTTCCCTGTGAGAGCTAAGGACAGGGCACAACCCTCCCGCATCCTGCTTGACTGTAGAAGGAGCTGCTAACGTCCTCATGTTAGTGGCAGGGAAGGTTGTGAGAAAAGCATGTGGAATCATTGTGCCTGAACCCCGTGTATCTGAGTTGAATACAGCGATTTCCAAAGTCCTTCTTCATCAGAGTGTAGCTAGGTTCCCACTCATGTCCGAGTGGGTAGCAGACATCTGCCTCCCATGCATACACACTTCTGAGAGTTGAGCTTATGGCCTGTAACCCTACCTCCTGCCTGCAGCTACCTTTCGCTTCCAAAAGGCCTAGGCTCGCTGCTTCACCGAAGTGTTGGGAGAGGTAACTGGAATCTCCCGGCACACAAGACTAGTGCCTCCAAGCTCAATCCAGCGATTTCCCAGTAATTCCTGGGGTAGACTGGTGCTACATACTAAGTTCCATATGTGAGAAGGTAGCTGAACGCCTTGTCCAAAATCATCTTACTGCTGAGAGTTGAGCTCACCCTCAGTCCCTCACAGTTCCACACTGCCTGCAGAGTGAGTTTCCCACGTCTTCACCAGAGACTTTTGCCAGAGGCCTCTGAGACGCAAGTTAACAATGCAGACCTGGAGGGTATCTCCAGGTGCAGTAGAGTGGTAATCTGGGAACCTCCTGTCTCAGAATACTGCTACCTTCACACTGCCATAAGAATGCAGCTAGTTGAGAGCTGGCTTCTAGGCATGCTTCCCTGTGAGAGCTGAGGACAGGGCAGAACCCTCCCGCATCCTGCCTGACTGTAGACGTAGCTGCTAACTCCTTATGTTAGTGGCTGGGATAGGTTGTGGGAAAAGCATGTGTAAGCATTGGGCCTGAACTCCCGTGTATCTGAGTTGAATACAGCGATTTCCAACATCCTTCTTCAATCAGAGTGTAGCTAGGTTCCAACTCCCATGTCCGAGTGGGTAGCAGACATCTGCCTCCCATGCATACACACTTCTGAGAGTTGAGCTTATGGCCTGTAACCCTACATCCTGCCTGCCGCTACCTTTCGCTTCCAAAAGGCCTAGGCTCGCTGCTTGACGGAAGTGTTGGGAGAGGTAATTGGAATCTCCCGGCACACAAGACGAGTGCCTCCAAGCTCAATCGAGCGATTTCCCAGTAATTCCTGGGGTAGACTGGTGCTACATACTAAGTTCCATATGTGAGAAGGTAGCTGAACGCCTTGTCCAAAATCATCTTACTGCTGAGAGTTGAGCTCACCCTCAGTCCCTCACAGTTCCACACTGCCTGCAGAGTGAGTTTCCCACGTCTTCACCAGAGACTTTTGCCAGAGGCTTCTGAGACGCAAGTTAACAATGCAGACCTGGAGGGTATCTCCAGGTGCAGTAGAGTGGTAATCTGGGAACCTCCTGTCTCAGAATACTGCTACCTTCACACTGCCATAAGAATGCAGCTAGTTGAGAGCTGGCTTCTAGGCATGCTTCCCTGTGAGAGCTGAGGACAGGGCAGAACCCTCCCGCATCCTGCCTGACTGTAGACGTAGCTGCTAACATCCTAATGTTAGTGGCTGGGATAGGTTGTGGGAAAAGCATGTGTAAGCATTGGGCCTGAACTCCGTGTATCTGAGTTGAATACAGCGATTTCCAACATCCTTCTTCAATCAGAGTGTAGCTAGGTTCCAACTCCCATGTCCGAGTGGGTAGCAGACATCTGCCTCCCATGCATACACACTTCTGAGAGTTGAGCTTATGGCCTGTAACCCTACATCCTGCCTGCCGCTACCTTTCGCTTCCAAAAGGCCTAGGCTCGCTGCTTGACGGAAGTGTTGGGAGAGGTAATTGGAATCTCCCGGCACACAAGACGAGTGCCTCCAAGCTCAATCCAGCGATTTCCCAGTAATTCCTGGGGTAGACTGGTGCTACATACTAAGTTCCATATGTGAGAAGGTAGCTGAACGCCTTGTCCAAAATCATCTTACTGCTGAGAGTTGAGCTCACCCTCAGTCCCTCACAGTTCCACACTGCCTGCAGAGTGAGTTTCCCACGTCTTCACCAGAGACTTTTGCCAGAGGCTTCTGAGACGCAAGTTAACAATGCAGACCTGGAGGGTATCTCCAGGTGCAGTAGAGTGGTAATCTGGGAACCTCCTGTCTCAGAATACTGCTACCTTCACCCTGCCATAAGAATGCAGCTAGTTGACAGCTGGCTTCAAGGCATGCTTCCCTGTGAGAGCTAAGGACAGGGCACAACCCTCCCGCATCCTGCTTGACTGTAGAAGGAGCTGCTAACGTCCTCATGTTAGTGGCAGGGAAAGGTTGTGAGAAAAGCATGTGGAATCGTTGTGCCTGAACCCCGTGTATCTGAGTTGAATACAGCGATTTCCAAAGTCCTTCTTCATCAGAGTGTAGCTAGGTTCCCACTCCCATGTCCGAGTGGGTAGCAGACATCTGCCTCCCATGCATACACACTTCTGAGAGTTGAGCTTATGGCCTGTAACCCTACCTCCTGCCTGCAGCTACCTTTCGCTTCCAAAAGGCCTAGGCTCGCTGCTTCACCGAAGTGTTGGGAGAGGTAACTGGAATCTCCCGGCACACAAGACTAGTGCCTCCAAGCTCAATCCAGCGATTTCCCAGTAATTCCTGGGGTAGACTGGTGCTACATACTAAGTTCCATATGTGAGAAGGTAGCTGAACGCCTTGTCCAAAATCATCTTACTGCTGAGAGTTGAGCTCACCCTCAGTCCCTCACAGTTCCACACTGCCTGCAGAGTGAGTTTCCCACGTCTTCACCAGAGACTTTTGCCAGAGGCTTCTGAGACGCAAGTTAACAATGCAGACCTGGAGGGTATCTCCAGGTGCAGTAGAGTGGTAATCTGGGAACCTCCTGTCTCAGAATACTGCTACCTTCACACTGCCATAAGAATGCAGCTAGTTGAGAGCTGGCTTCTAGGCATGCTTCCTGTGAGAGCTGAGGACAGGGCAGAACCCTCCCGCATCCTGCCTGACTGTAGACGTACCTGCTAACTCCTTATGTTAGTGGCTGGGATAGGTTGTGGGAAAAGCATGTGTAAGCATTGGGCCTGAACTCCCGTGTATCTGAGTTGAATACAGCGATTTCCAACATCCTTCTTCAATAGAGTGTAGCTAGGTTCCAACTCCCATGTCCGAGTGGGTAGCAGACATCTGCCTCCCATGCATACACACTTCTGAGAGTTGAGCTTATGGCCTGTAACCCTACATCCTGCCTGCCGCTACCTTTCGCTTCCAAAAGGCCTAGGCTCGCTGCTTGACGGAAGTGTTGGGAGAGGTAATTGGAATCTCCCGGCACACAAGACGAGTGCCTCCAAGCTCAATCGAGCAATTTCCCAGTATTCCTGGGGTAGACTGGTGCTACATACTAAGTTCCATATGTGAGAAGGTAGCTGAACGCCTTGTCCAAAATCATCTTACTGCTGAGAGTTGAGCTCACCCTCAGTCCCTCACAGTTCCACACTGCCTGCAGAGTGAGTTTCCCACGTCTTCACCAGAGACTTTTGCCAGAGGCTTCTGAGACGCAAGTTAACAATGCAGACCTGGAGGGTATCTCCAGGTGCAGTAGAGTGGTAATCTGGGAACCTCCTGTCTCAGAATACTGCTACCTTCACACTGCCATAAGAATGCAGCTAGTTGAGAGCTGGCTTCAAGGCATGCTTCCCTGTGAGAGCTGAGGACAGGGCAGAACCCTCCCGCATCCTGCCTGACTGTAGAAGGAGCTGCTAACGTCCTCATGTTAGTGGCTGGGAGGTTGTGGGAAAAGCATGTGTAAGCATTGGGCCTGAACTCCGTGTATCTGAGTTGAATACAGCGATTTCCAAAGTCCTTCTTCATCAGAGTGTAGCTAGGTTCCAACTCCCATGTCCGAGTGGGTAGCAGACATCTGCCTCCCATGCATACACACTTCTGAGAGTTGAGCTTATGGCCTGTAACCCTACATCCTGCCTGCAGCTACCTTTCGCTTCCAAAAGGCCTAGGCTCGCTGCTTGACCGAAGTGTTGGGAGAGGTAACTGGAATCTCCCGGCACACAAGACTAGTGCCTCCAAGCTCAATCCAGCGATTTCCCAGTAATTCCTGGGGTAGACTGGTGCTACATACTAAGTTCCATATGTGAGAAGGTAGCTGAACGCCTTGTCCAAAATCATCTTACTGCTGAGAGTTGAGCTCACCCTCAGTCCCTCACAGTTCCACACTGCCTGCAGAGTGAGTTTCCCACGTCTTCACCAGAGACTTTTGCCAGAGGCTTCTGAGACGCAAGTTAACAATGCAGACCTGGAGGGTATCTCCAGGTGCAGTAGAGTGGTAATCTGGGAACCTCCTGTCTCAGAATACTGCTACCTTCACACTGCCATAAGAATGCAGCTAGTTGAGAGCTGGCTTCTAGGCATGCTTCCCTGTGAGAGCTGAGGACAGGGCAGAACCCTCCCGCATCCTGCCTGACTGTAGACGTAGCTGCTAACGTCCTTATGTTAGTGGCTGGGATAGGTTGTGGGAAAAGCATGTGTAAGCATTGGGCCTGAACTCCCGTGTATCTGAGTTGAATACAGCGATTTCCAACATCCTTCTTCAATCAGAGTGTAGCTAGGTTCCAACTCCCATGTCCGAGTGGGTAGCAGACATCTGCCTCCCATGCATACACACTTCTGAGAGTTGAGCTTATGGCCTGTAACCCTACATCCTGCCTGCCGCTACCTTTCGCTTCCAAAAGGCCTAGGCTCGCTGCTTGACGCAAGTGTTGGGAGAGGTAATTGGAATCTCCCGGCACACAAGACGAGTGCCTCCAAGCTCAATCCAGCGATTTCCCAGTAATTCCTGGGGTAGACTGGTGCTACATACTAAGTTCCATATGTGAGAAGGTAGCTGAACGCCTTGTCCAAAATCATCTTACTGCTGAGAGTTGAGCTCACCCTCAGTCCCTCACAGTTCCACACTGCCTGCAGAGTGAGTTTCCCACGTCTTCACCAGAGACTTTTGCCAGAGGCTTCTGAGACGCAAGTTAACAATGCAGACCTGGAGGGTATCTCCAGGTGCAGTAGAGTGGTAATCTGGGAACCTCCTGTCTCAGAATACTGCTACCTTCACACTGCCATAAGAATGCAGCTAGTTGAGAGCTGGCTTCTAGGCATGCTTCCCTGTGAGAGCTGAGGACAGGGCAGAACCCTCCCGCATCCTGCCTGACTGTAGACGTAGCTGCTAACATCCTAATGTTAGTGGCTGGGAGGTTGTGGGAAAAGCATGTGTAAGCATTGGGCCTGAACTCCGTGTATCTGAGTTGAATACAGCGATTTCCAAATCCTTCTTCAATCAGAGTGTAGCTAGGTTCCAACTCCCATGTCCGAGTGGGTAGCAGACATCTGCCTCCCATGCATACACACTTCTGAGAGTTGAGCTTATGGCCTGTAACCCTACATCCTGCCTGCCGCTACCTTTCGCTTCCAAAAGGCCTAGGCTCGCTGCTTGACGGAAGTGTTGGGAGAGGTAATTGGAATCTCCCGGCACACAAGACGAGTGCCTCCAAGCTCAATCGAGCGATTTCCCAGTAATTCCTGGGGTAGACTGGTGCTACATACTAAGTTCCATATGTGAGAAGGTAGCTGAACGCCTTGTCCAAAATCATCTTACTGCTGAGAGTTGAGCTCACCCTCAGTCCCTCACAGTTCCACACTGCCTGCAGAGTGAGTTTCCACGTCTTCACCAGAGACTTTTGCCAGAGGCTTCTGAGACGCAAGTTAACAATGCAGACCTGGAGGGTATCTCCAGGTGCAGTAGAGTGGTAATCTGGGAACCTCCTGTCTCAGAATACTGCTACCTTCACCCTGCCATAAGAATGCAGCTAGTTGACAGCTGGCTTCAAGGCATGCTTCCCTGTGAGAGCTGAGGACAGGGCACAACCCTCCCGCATCCTGCTTGACTGTAGAAGGAGCTGCTAACGTCCTCATGTTAGTGGCAGGGAAAGGTTGTGAGAAAAGCATGTGGAATCGTTGTGCCTGAACCCCGTGTATCTGAGTTGAATACAGCGATTTCCAAAGTCCTTCTTCATCAGAGTGTAGCTAGGTTCCCACTCGCATGTCCGAGTGGGTAGCAGACATCTGCCTCCCATGCATACACACTTCTGAGAGTTGAGCTTATGGCCTGTAACCCTACCTCCTGCCTGCAGCTACCTTTCGCTTCCAAAAGGCCTAGGCTCGCTGCTTCACCGAAGTGTTGGGAGAGGTAACTGGAATCTCCCGGCACACAAGACTAGTGCCTCCAAGCTCAATCCAGCGATTTCCCAGTAATTCCTGGGGTAGACTGGTGCTACATACTAAGTTCCATATGTGAGAAGGTAGCTGAACGCCTTGTCCAAAATCATCTTACTGCTGAGAGTTGAGCTCACCCTCAGTCCCTCACAGTTCCACACTGCCTGCAGAGTGAGTTTCCCACGTCTTCACCAGAGACTTTTGCCAGAGGCCTCTGAGACGCAAGTTAACAATGCAGACCTGGAGGGTATCTCCAGGTGCAGTAGAGTGGTAATCTGGGAACCTCCTGTCTCAGAATACTGCTACCTTCACACTGTCATAAGAATGCAGCTAGTTGAGAGCTGGCTTCTAGGCATGCTTCCCTGTGAGAGCTGAGGACAGGGCAGAACCCTCCCGCATCCTGCCTGACTGTAGACGTAGCTGCTAACTCCTTATGTTAGTGGCTGGGATAGGTTGTGGGAAAAGCATGTGTAAGCATTGGGCCTGAACTCCCGTGTATCTGAGTTGAATACAGCGATTTCCAACATCCTTCTTCAATAGAGTGTAGCTAGGTTCCAACTCCCATGTCCGAGTGGGTAGCAGACATCTGCCTCCCATGCATACACACTTCTGAGAGTTGAGCTTATGGCCTGTAACCCTACATCCTGCCTGCCGCTACCTTTCGCTTCCAAAAGGCCTAGGCTCGCTGCTTGACGAAGTGTTGGGAGAGGTAATTGGAATCTCCCGGCACACAAGACGAGTGCCTCCAAGCTCAATCCAGCGATTTCCCAGTAATTCCTGGGGTAGACTGGTGCTACATACTAAGTTCCATATGTGAGAAGGTAGCTGAACGCCTTGTCCAAAATCATCTTACTGCTGAGAGTTGAGCTCACCCTCAGTCCCTCACAGTTCCACACTGCCTGCAGAGTGAGTTTCGCACGTCTTCACCAGAGACTTTTGCCAGAGGCTTCTGAGACGCAAGTTAACAATGCAGACCTGGAGGGTATCTCCAGGTGCAGTAGAGTGGTAATCTGGGAACCTCCTGTCTCAGAATACTGCTACCTTCACACTGCCATAAGAATGCAGCTAGTTGAGAGCTGGCTTCTAGGCATGCTTCCCTGTGAGAGCTGAGGACAGGGCAGAACCCTCCCGCATCCTGCCTGACTGTAGACGTAGCTGCTAACGTCCTCATGTTAGTGGCTGGGAGAGGTTGTGGAAAAGCATGTGTAAGCATTGGGCCTGAACTCCGTGTATCTGAGTTGAATACAGCGATTTCCAAAGTCCTTCTTCAATCAGAGTGTAGCTAGGTTCCAACTCCCATGTCCGAGTGGGTAGCAGACATCTGCCTCCCATGCATACACACTTCTGAGAGTTGAGCTTATGGCCTGTAACCCTACATCCTGCCTGCCGCTACCTTTCGCTTCCAAAAGGCCTAGGCTCGCTGCTTGACGGAAGTGTTGGGAGAGGTAATTGGAATCTCCCGGCACACAAGACGAGTGCCTCCAAGCTCAATCCAGCGATATCCCAGTAATTCCTGGGGTAGACTGGTGCTACATACTAAGTTCCATATGTGAGAAGGTAGCTGAACGCCTTGTCCAAAATCATCTTACTGCTGAGAGTTGAGCTCACCCTCAGTCCCTCACAGTTCCACACTGCCTGCAGAGTGAGTTTCCCACGTCTTCACCAGAGACTTTTGCCAGAGGCTTCTGAGACGCAAGTTAACAATGCAGACCTGGAGGGTATCTCCAGGTGCAGTAGAGTGGTAATCTGGGAACCTCCTGTCTCAGAATACTGCTACCTTCACACTGCCATAAGAATGCAGCTAGTTGAGAGCTGGCTTCAAGGCATGCTTCCCTGTGAGAGCTGAGGACAGGGCAGAACCCTCCCGCATCCTGCCTGACTGTAGAAGGAGCTGCTAACGTCCTCATGTTAGTGGCTGGGAAGGTTGTGAGAAAAGCATGTGTAAGCATTGGGCCTGAACCCCGTGTATCTGAGTTGAATACAGCGATTTCCAAAGTCCTTCTTCATCAGAGTGTAGCTAGGTTCCAACTCCCATGTCCGAGTGGGTAGCAGACATCTGCCTCCCATGCATACACACTTCTGAGAGTTGAGCTTATGGCCTGTAACCCTACATCCTGCCTGCAGCTACCTTTCGCTTCCAAAAGGCCTAGGCTCGCTGCTTGACGAAGTGTTGGGAGAGGTAACTGGAATCTCCCGGCACACAAGACTAGTGCCTCCAAGCTCAATCCAGCGATTTCCCAGTAATTCCTGGGGTAGACTGGTGCTACATACTAAGTTCCATATGTGAGAAGGTAGCTGAACGCCTTGTCCAAAATCATCTTACTGCTGAGAGTTGAGCTCACCCTCAGTCCCTCACAGTTCCACACTGCCTGCAGAGTGAGTTTCCCACGTCTTCACCAGAGACTTTTGCCAGAGGCTTCTGAGACGCAAGTTAACAATGCAGACCTGGAGGGTATCTCCAGGTGCAGTAGAGTGGTAATCTGGGAACCTCCTGTCTCAGAATACTGCTACCTTCACACTGCCATAAGAATGCAGCTAGTTGAGAGCTGGCTTCTAGGCATGCTTCCCTGTGAGAGCTGAGGACAGGGCAGAACCCTCCCGCATCCTGCCTGACTGTAGACGTAGCTGCTAACTCCTTATGTTAGTGGCTGGGATAGGTTGTGGAAAAGCATGTGTAAGCATTGGGCCTGAACTCCCGTGTATCTGAGTTGAATACAGCGATTTCCAACATCCTTCTTCAATCAGAGTGTAGCTAGGTTCCAACTCCCATGTCCGAGTGGGTAGCAGACATCTGCCTCCCATGCATACACACTTCTGAGAGTTGAGCTTATGGCCTGTAACCCTACATCCTGCCTGCCGCTACCTTTCGCTTCCAAAAGGCCTAGGCTCGCTGCTTGACGGAAGTGTTGGGAGAGGTAATTGGAATCTCCCGGCACACAAGACGAGTGCCTCCAAGCTCAATCCAGCGATATCCCAGTAATTCCTGGGGTAGACTGGTGCTACATACTAAGTTCCATATGTGAGAAGGTAGCTGAACGCCTTGTCCAAAATCATCTTACTGCTGAGAGTTGAGCTCACCCTCAGTCCCTCACAGTTCCACACTGCCTGCAGAGTGAGTTTCCCACGTCTTCACCAGAGACTTTTGCCAGAGGCTTCTGAGACGCAAGTTAACAATGCAGACCTGGAGGGTATCTCCAGGTGCAGTAGAGTGGTAATCTGGGAACCTCCTGTCTCAGAATACTGCTACCTTCACACTGCCATAAGAATGCAGCTAGTTGAGAGCTGGCTTCTAGGCATGCTTCCCTGTGAGAGCTGAGGACAGGGCAGAACCCTCCCGCATCCTGCCTGACTGTAGACGTAGCTGCTAACATCCTCATGTTAGTGGCTGGGAGAGGTTGTGGAAAAGCATGTGTAAGCATTGGGCCTGAACTCCGTGTATCTGAGTTGAATACAGCGATTTCCAAAGGCCTTCTTAATCAGAGTGTAGCTAAGTTCCAACTCCCATGTCTAGAGTGGGTAGCAGACATCTGCCTCCCATGCATACACAGTTCTGAGAGTTGAGCTTATGGCCTGTAACCCTACATCCTGCCTGCCGCTACCTTTCGCTTCCAAAAGGCCTAGGCTCGCTGCTTGACGGAAGTGTTGGGAGAGGTAATTGGAATCTCCCGGCACACAAGACGAGTGCCTCCAAGCTCAATCGAGCAGATATCCCAGTATATTCCTGGGGTAGACTGGTGCTACATACTAAGTTCCATATGTGAGAAGGTAGCTGAACGCCTTGTCCAAATCATCTTACTGCTGAGAGTTGAGCTCACCCTCAGTCCCTCACAGTTCCACACTGCCTGCAGAGTGAGTTTCCCAAGTCTTCACCAGAGACTTTTGCCAGAGGCTTCTGAGACGCAAGTTAACAACGCAGACCTGGAGGGTATCTCCAGGTGCAGTAGAGTGGTAATCTGGGAACCTCCTGTCTCAGAATACTGCTTACCTTCACCACTGTCATAAGAATGCAGCTAGTTGACAGCTGGCTTCTAGGCATGCTTCCTGTGAGAGCTAAGGACAGGCACAACCCTCCCGCATCCTGCTTGACTGTAGAAGGAGCTGCTAACGTCCTCATGTTAGTGGCGGGATAGGTTGTGAGAAAAGCATGTGGAACGCATTGGGCCTGAACCACGTGTATCTGAGTTGAATACAGCGATTTCCAACAGTCCTTCTTCAATAGGAGTGTAGCTAGGTTCCAACTCGCCATGTCCGAAGTGGGTAGCAGACATCTGCCTCCCATGCATACACAGTTCTGAGAGTTGAGCTTATGGCCTGTAACCCTACATCGTGCCTGCCGCTACCTTTCGCTTCCAAAAGGCCTAGGCTCGCTGCTTGCACCGAAGTGTTGGGAGAGGTAACTTGGAATCTCCCGGCACACAAGACTAGTGCCTCCAAGCTCAATCCAGCAATATTCCCAGTAATTCCTGGGTAGACTGGTGCTACATACTAAGTTCCATACGTGAGAGGTAGCTGAACGCCTTGTCCAAAATCATCTTACTGCTGAGAGTTGAGCTCAACCCTCAGTCCCTCACAGTTCCACACTGCCTGCAGAGTGAGTTTTCCCACGTCTTCACCAGAGACTTTTGCCAGAGGCCTCTGAGACGCAAGTTAACAATGCAGACCTGGAGGGTATCTCCAGGTGCAGTAGAGTGGTAATCTGGGAACCTCCTGTCTCAGAATACTGCTACCTTCACACTGTCATAAGAATGCAGCTAGTTGAGAGCTGGCTTCTAGGCATGCTTCCCTGTGAGAGCTGAGGGACAGGGCAGAACCTCCCGCATCCTGCTGACTGTAGACGTACCTGCTAACCTCCTTATGTTAGTGGCTGGGATAGGTTGTGGAAAAGCATGTGTAAGCATTGGGCCTGAACTCCCGTGTATCTGAGTTGAATACAGCGATTTCCAACAGTCCTTCTTCAATAGAGTGTAGCTAGGTTCCAACTCCCATGTCCGAGTGGGTAGCAGACATCTGCCTCCCATGCATACACACTTCTGAGAGTTGAGCTTATGGCCTGTAACCCTACATCCTGCCTGCCGCTACCTTTCGCTTCCAAAAGGCCTAGGCTCGCTGCTTGACGCAAGTGTTGGGAGAGGTAATTGGAATCTCCCGGCACACAAGACGAGTGCCTCCAAGCTCAATCGAGCAATATCCCAGTATTCCTGGGGTAGACTGGTGCTACATACTAAGTTCCATATGTGAGAAGGTAGCTGAACGCCTTGTCCAAAATCATCTTACTGCTGAGAGTTGAGCTCACCCTCAGTCCCTCACAGTTCCACACTGCCTGCAGAGTGAGTTTCCCAAGTCTTCACCAGAGACTTTTGCCAGAGGCTTCTGAGACGCAAGTTAACAATGCAGACCTGGAGGGTATCTCCAGGTGCAGTAGAGTGGTAATCTGGAACCTCCTGTCTCAGAATACTGCTACCTTCACACTGCCATAAGAATGCATGCTAGTTGAGAGCTGGCTTCTAGGCATGCTTTCCCTGTGAGATGCTGAGGAAAGGGCAGAACCCTCACGCATCCTGCCTGACTGTAGCGTAGCTGCTAACATCCTAATGTTAGTGGCTGGGATAAGGTTGCTGGGAAAAGCATGTGGTAAGCATTGGGCCTGAACTCCGTGTATCTGAGTTGAATACAGCGATTTCCAAATGCCTTCTCAATCAGAGTGTAGCTAGGTTCCAACTCCCATGTCCGAGTGGGTAGCAGACATCTGCCTCCCATGCATACACACTTCTGAGAGTTGAGCTTATGGCCTGTAACCCTACATCCTGCCTGCCGCTACCTTTCGCTTCCAAAAGGCCTAGGCTCGCTGCTTGACGCGAAGTGTTGGGAGAGGTAATTGGAATCTCCCGGCACACAAGACGAGTGCCTCCAAGCTCAATCGAGCAATATCCCAGATATTCCTGGGGTAGACTGGTGCTACATACTAAGTTCCATATGTGAGAAGGTAGCTGAACGCCTTGTCCAAAATCATCTTACTGCTGAGAGTTGAGCTCACCCTCAGTCCCTCACAGTTCCACACTGCCTGCAGAGTGAGTTTCCCAGGTCTTCACCAGAGACTTTTGCCAGAGGCTTCTGAGACGCAAGTTAACAATGCAGACCTGGAGGGTATCTCCAGGTGCAGTAGAGTGGTAATCTGGGAACCTCCTGTCTCAGAATACTGCTTACCTTCACCACTGCCATAAGAATGCAGCTAGTTGACAGCTGGCTTCAAGGCATGCTTCCCTGTGAGAGCTAAGGACAGGGCACAACCCTCCCGCATCCTGCTTGACTGTAGAAGGAGCTGCTAACGTCCTCATGTTAGTGGCAGGGAAAGGTTGTGAGAAAAGCATGTGGAATCGTTGTGCCTGAACCCACGTGTATCTGAGTTGAATACAGCGATTTCCAAAGTCCTTCTTCATCAGAGTGTAGCTAGGTTCCCACTCGCATGTCCGAGTGGGTAGCAGACATCTGCCTCCCATGCATACACACTTCTGAGAGTTGAGCTTATGGCCTGTAACCCTACATCCTGCCTGCAGCTACCTTTCGCTTCCAAAAGGCCTAGGCTCGCTGCTTGACGAAGTGTTGGGAGAGGTAACTGGAATCTCCCGGCACACAAGACGAGTGCCTCCAAGCTCAATCGAGCAATATCCCAGTAATTCCTGGGGTAGACTGGTGCTACATACTAAGTTCCATATGTGAGAAGGTAGCTGAACGCCTTGTCCAAAATCATCTTACTGCTGAGAGTTGAGCTCACCCTCAGTCCCTCACAGTTCCACACTGCCTGCAGAGTGAGTTTCCCACGTCTTCACCAGAGACTTTTGCCAGAGGCTTCTGAGACGCAAGTTAACAATGCAGACCTGGAGGGTATCTCCAGGTGCAGTAGAGTGGTAATCTGGGAACCTCCTGTCTCAGAATACTGCTACCTTCACACTGCCATAAGAATGCAGCTAGTTGAGAGCTGGCTTCAAGGCATGCTTCCCTGTGAGAGCTAAGGACAGGGCAAACCCTCCCG
Source organism: Canis lupus dingo (assembly GCF_003254725.2). Taxonomy (NCBI): domain Eukaryota; kingdom Metazoa; phylum Chordata; class Mammalia; order Carnivora; family Canidae; genus Canis; species Canis lupus. The sequence goes on along the minus strand of NW_026019509.1, from coordinate 62,420 downwards.
CATCCTGCCTGACTGTAGAAGGAGCTGCTAACTCCTCATGTTAGTGGCATGGAAAGGTTGTGAGAAAAGCATGTGTAAGCGTTGGGCCTGAACTCCACGTGTATCTGAGTTGAATACAGCGATTTCCAAAGTCCTTCTTCAATCAGAGTGTAGCTAGGTTCCAACTCGCCATGTCCGAGTGGGTAGCAGACATCTGCCTCCCATGCATACACAGCTTCTGAGAGTTGAGCTTATGGCCTGTAACCCTACATCCTGCCTGCAGCTAACTTTCGCTTCCAAAAGGCCTAGGCTCGCTGCTTGACCGAAGTGTTGGGAGAGGTAACTTGGAATCTCCCGGCACACAAGACTAGTGCCTCCAAGCTCAATCGAGCAATATCCCAGTATTCCTGGGGTAGACTGGTGCTACATACTAAGTTCCATATGTGAGAAGGTAGCTGAACGCCTTGTCCAAAATCATCTTACTGCTGAGAGTTGAGCTCACCCTCAGTCCCTCACAGTTCCACACTGCCTGCAGAGTGAGTTTCCCACGTCTTCACCAGAGACTTTTGCCAGAGGCTCTGAGACGCAAGTTAACAATGCAGACCTGGAGGGTATCTCCAGGTGCAGTAGAGTGGTAATCTGGGAACCTCCTGTACTCAGAATACTGCTACCTTCACACTGTCCATAAGAATGCAGCTAGTTGAGAGCTGGCTTCTAGGCATGCTTCCCTGTGAGAGCTGAGGACAGGGCAGAACCCTCCCGCATCCTGCCTGACTGTAGACGTACCTGCTAACTCCTATGTTAGTGGCTGGGATAGGTTGTGGGAAAAGCATGTGTAAGCATTGGGCCTGAACTCCCGTGTATCTGAGTTGAATACAGCGATTTCCAACATCCTTCTTCAATCAGGAGTGTAGCTAGGTTCCAACTCCCATGTCCGAGTGGGTAGCAGACATCTGCCTCCCATGCATACACACTTCTGAGAGTTGAGCTTATGGCCTGTAACCCTACATCGTGCCTGCCGGTACCTTTCGCTTCCAAAACGCCTAGGCTCGCTGTTTGACGAAGTGTTGGGAGAGGTAATTGGAATCTCCCGGCACACAAGACGAGTGCCTCCAAGCTCAATCGAGCAATATCCCAGTATTCCTGGGGTAGACTGGTGCTACATACTAAGTTCCATATGTGAGAAGGTAGCTGAACGCCTTGTCCAAAATCATCTTACTGCTGAGAGTTGAGCTCACCCTCAGTCCCTCACAGTTCCACACTGCCTGCAGAGTGAGTTTCCCAAGTCTTCACCAGAGACTTTTGCCAGAGGCTTCTGAGACGCAAGTTAACAACGCAGACCTGGAGGGTATCTCCAGGTGCAGTAGAGTGGTAATCTGGGAACCTCCTGTCTCAGAATACTGTTACCTTCACCCTGCCATAAGAATGCAGCTAGTTGACAGCTGGCTTCAAGGCATGCTTCCCTGTGAGAGCTAAGGACAGGGCACAACCCTCCCGCATCCTGCTTGACTGTAGAAGGAGCTGCTAACGTCCTCATGTTAGTGGCAGGGAAAGGTTGTGAGAAAAGCATGTGGAATCGTTGTGCCTGAACCCACGTGTATCTGAGTTGAATACAGCGATTTCCAAAGTCCTTCTTCATCAGAGTGTAGCTAGGTTCCCACTCGCATGTCCGAGTGGGTAGCAGACATCTGCCTCCCATGCATACACAGTTCTGAGAGTTGAGCTTATGGCCTGTAACCCTACCTCCTGCCTGCAGCTAACTTTCGCTTCCAAAAGGCCTAGGCTCGCTGCTTCACCGAAGTGTTGGGAGAGGTAACTGGAATCTCCCGGCACACAAGACTAGTGCCTCCAAGCTCAATCCAGCGATTTCCCAGTAATTCCTGGGGTAGACTGGTGCTACATACTAAGTTCCATACGTGAGAAGGTAGCTGAACGCCTTGTCCAAAATCATCTTACTGCTGAGAGTTGAGCTCACCCTCAGTCCCTCACAGTTCCACACTGCCTGCAGAGTGAGTTTCCCACGTCTTCACCAGAGACTTTTGCCAGAGGCTTCTGAGACGCAAGTTAACAATGCAGACCTGGAGGGTATCTCCAGGTGCAGTAGAGTGGTAATCTGGGAACCTCCTGTACTCAGAATACTGCTACCTTCACACTGTCCATAAGAATGCAGCTAGTTGAGAGCTGGCTTCTAGGCATGCTTCCCTGTGAGAGCTGAGGACAGGGCAGAACCCTCCCGCATCCTGCCTGACTGTAGACGTACCTGCTAAACTCCTTATGTTAGTGGCTGGGATAGGTTGTGGGAAAAGCATGTGTAAGCATTGGGCCTGAACTCCCGTGTATCTGAGTTGAATACAGCGATTTCCAACATCCTTCTTCAATAGGAGTGTAGCTAGGTTCCAACTCCCATGTCCGAGTGGGTAGCAGACATCTGCCTCCCATGCATACACACTTCTGAGAGTTGAGCTTATGGCCTGTAACCCTACATCCTGCCTGCCGCTACCTTTCGCTTCCAAAAGGCCTAGGCTCGCTGCTTTGACGGAAGTGTTGGGAGAGGTAATTGGAATCTCCCGGCACACAAGACGAGTGCCTCCAAGCTCAATCGAGCAATATCCCAGTATTCCTGGGGTAGACTGGTGCTACATACTAAGTTCCATATGTGAGAAGGTAGCTGAACGCCTTGTCCAAAATCATCTTACTGCTGAGAGTTGAGCTCACCCTCAGTCCCTCACAGTTCCACACTGCCTGCAGAGTGAGTTTCCCAAGTCTTCACCAGAGACTTTTGCCAGAGGCTTCTGAGACGCAAGTTAACAATGCAGACCTGGAGGGTATCTCCAGGTGCAGTAGAGTGGTAATCTGGGAACCTCCTGTCTCAGAATACTGCTACCTTCACCCTGCCATAAGAATGCAGCTAGTTGAGAGCTGGCTTCTAGGCATGCTTCCCTGTGAGAGCTGAGGACAGGGCAGAACCCTCCCGCATCCTGCCTGACTGTAGACGTAGCTGCTAACATCCTAATGTTAGTGGCTGGGATAGGTTGTGGGAAAAGCATGTGTAAGCATTGGGCCTGAACTCCCGTGTATCTGAGTTGAATACAGCGATTTCCAAAGTCCTTCTTCAATCAGAGTGTAGCTAGGTTCCAACTCCCATGTCCGAGTGGGTAGCAGACATCTGCCTCCCATGCATACACACTTCTGAGAGTTGAGCTTATGGCCTGTAACCCTACATCGTGCCTGCCGCTACCTTTCGCTTCCAAAACGCCTAGGCTCGCTGCTTGACGAAGTGTTGGGAGAGGTAATTGGAATCTCCCGGCACACAAGACGAGTGCCTCCAAGCTCAATCGAGCAATATCCCAGTTATTCCTGGGGTAGACTGGTGCTACATACTAAGTTCCATATGTGAGAAGGTAGCTGAACGCCTTGTCCAAAATCATCTTACTGCTGAGAGTTGAGCTCACCCTCAGTCCCTCACAGTTCCACACTGCCTGCAGAGTGAGTTTCCCACGTCTTCACCAGAGACTTTTGCCAGAGGCCTCTGAGACGCAAGTTAACAATGCAGACCTGGAGGGTATCTCCAGGTGCAGTAGAGTGGTAATCTGGGAACCTCCTGTCTCAGAATACTGCTACCTTCACACTGTCATAAGAATGCAGCTAGTTGAGAGCTGGCTTCTAGGCATGCTTCCCTGTGAGAGCTGAGGACAGGGCAGAACCCTCCCGCATCCTGCCTGACTGTAGACGTAGCCTGCTAACTCCTATGTTAGTGGCTGGGATAGGTTGTGGGAAAAGCATGTGTAAGCATTGGGCCTGAACTCCCGTGTATCTGAGTTGAATACAGCGATTTCCAACATCCTTCTTCAATAGGAGTGTAGCTAGGTTCCAACTCCCATGTCCGAGTGGGTAGCAGACATCTGCCTCCCATGCATACACACTTCTGAGAGTTGAGCTTATGGCCTGTAACCCTACATCCTGCCTGCCGCTACCTTTCGCTTCCAAAAGGCCTAGGCTCGCTGCTTGACGCAAGTGTTGGGAGAGGTAATTGGAATCTCCCGGCACACAAGACGAGTGCCTCCAAGCTCAATCGAGCAATATCCCAGTATTCCTGGGGTAGACTGGTGCTACATACTAAGTTCCATATGTGAGAAGGTAGCTGAACGCCTTGTCCAAAATCATCTTACTGCTGAGAGTTGAGCTCACCCTCAGTCCCTCACAGTTCCACACTGCCTGCAGAGTGAGTTTCGCAGGTCTTCACCACAGACTTTTGCCAGAGGCTTCTGAGACGCAAGTTAACAATGCAGACCTGGAGGGTATCTCCAGGTGCAGTAGAGTGGTAATCTTGGAACCTCCTGACTCAGAATACTGCTACCTTCACACTGCCATAAGAATGCAGCTAGTTGAGAGCTGGCTTCTAGGCATGCTTTCCTGGGAGTGCTGAGGACAGGGCAGAACCCTCACGCATCCTGCCTGACTGTAGACGTAGCTGCTAACATCCTAATGTTAGTGGCTGGGATAGGTTGTGGGAAAAGCATGTGTAAGCATTGGGCCTGAACTCCCGTGTATCTGAGTTGAATACAGCGATTTCCAAATGCCTTCTTCAATCAGAGTGTAGCTAGGTTCCAACTCCCATGTCAGAATGGGTAGCAGACATCTGCCTCCCATGCATACACACTTCTGAGAGTTGAGCTTATGGCCTGTAACCCTACATCGTGCCTGCCGGTACCTTTCGCTTCCAAAACGCCTAGGCTCGCTGTTTGACGGAAGTGTTGGGAGAGGTAATTGGAATCTCCCGGCACACAAGACGAGTGCCTCCAAGCTCAATCGAGCAATATCCCAGTTATTCCTGGGGTAGACTGGTGCTACATACTAAGTTCCATATGTGAGAAGGTAGCTGAACGCCTTGTCCAAAATCATCTTACTGCTGAGAGTTGAGCTCACCCTCAGTCCCTCACAGTTCCACACTGCCTGCAGAGTGAGTTTCCCAAGTCTTCACCAGAGACTTTTGCCAGAGGCTTCTGAGACGCAAGTTAACAACGCAGACCTGGAGGGTATCTCCAGGTGCAGTAGAGTGGTAATCTGGGAACCTCCTGTCTCAGAATACTGTTACCTTCACCCTGCCATAAGAATGCAGCTAGTTGACAGCTGGCTTCAAGGCATGCTTCCCTGTGAGAGCTAAGGACAGGGCACAACCCTCCCGCATCCTGCTTGACTGTAGAAGGAGCTGCTAACGTCCTCATGTTAGTGGCAGGGAAAGGTTGTGAGAAAAGCATGTGGAATCGTTGTGCCTGAACCCACGTGTATCTGAGTTGAATACAGCGATTTCCAAAGTCCTTCTTCATCAGAGTGTAGCTAGGTTCCAACTCGCATGTCCGAGTGGGTAGCAGACATCTGCCTCCCATGCATACACAGTTCTGAGAGTTGAGCTTATGGCCTGTAACCCTACCTCCTGCCTGCAGCTAACTTTCGCTTCCAAAAGGCCTAGGCTCGCTGCTTCACCGAAGTGTTGGGAGAGGTAACTGGAATCTCCCGGCACACAAGACTAGTGCCTCCAAGCTCAATCCAGCGATTTCCCAGTAATTCCTGGGGTAGACTGGTGCTACATACTAAGTTCCATATGTGAGAAGGTAGCTGAACGCCTTGTCCAAAATCATCTTACTGCTGAGAGTTGAGCTCACCCTCAGTCCCTCACAGTTCCACACTGCCTGCAGAGTGAGTTTCCCACGTCTTCACCAGAGACTTTTGCCAGAGGCCTCTGAGACGCAAGTTAACAATGCAGACCTGGAGGGTATCTCCAGGTGCAGTAGAGTGGTAATCTGGGAACCTCCTGTCTCAGAATACTGCTACCTTCACACTGTCATAAGAATGCAGCTAGTTGAGAGCTGGCTTCTAGGCATGCTTCCCTGTGAGAGCTGAGGACAGGGCAGAACCCTCCCGCATCCTGCCTGACTGTAGACGTACCTGCTAACTCCTTATGTTAGTGGCTGGGATAGGTTGTGGGAAAAGCATGTGTAAGCATTGGGCCTGAACTCCCGTGTATCTGAGTTGAATACAGCGATTTCCAACATCCTTCTTCAATAGGAGTGTAGCTAGGTTCCAACTCCCATGTCCGAGTGGGTAGCAGACATCTGCCTCCCATGCATACACACTTCTGAGAGTTGAGCTTATGGCCTGTAACCCTACATCCTGCCTGCCGCTACCTTTCGCTTCCAAAAGGCCTAGGCTCGCTGCTTGACGCAAGTGTTGGGAGAGGTAATTGGAATCTCCCGGCACACAAGACGAGTGCCTCCAAGCTCAATCGAGCAATATCCCAGATATTCCTGGGGTAGACTGGTGCTACATACTAAGTTCCATATGTGAGAAGGTAGCTGAACGCCTTGTCCAAAATCATCTTACTGCTGAGAGTTGAGCTCACCCTCAGTCCCTCACAGTTGCACACTGCCTGCAGAGTGAGTTTCGCAGGTCTTCACCACAGACTTTTGCCAGAGGCTTCTGAGACGCAAGTTAACAATGCAGACCTGGAGGGTATCTCCAGGTGCAGTAGAGTGGTAATCTTGGAACCTCCTGACTCAGAATACTGCTACCTTCACACTGCCATAAGAATGCTGCCTAGTTGAGAGCTGGCTTCTAGGCATGCTTTCCTGGGAGTGCTGAGGAAAGGGCAGAACCCTCACGCATCCTGCCTGACTGTAGGCGTAGCTGCTAACATCCTAATGTTAGTGGCTGAGAGAGGTTGCGGGAAAAGCATGTGTAAGCATTGGGCCTGAACTCCTGTGTATCTGAGTTGAATACAGCGATTTCCAACATCCTTCTTCAATCAGAGTGTAGCTAGGTTCCAACTCCCATGTCAGAATGGGTAGCAGACATCTGCCTCCCATGCATACACACTTCTGAGAGTTGAGCTTATGGCCTGTAACCCTACATCGTGCCTGCCGGTACCTTTCGCTTCCAAAACGCCTAGGCTCGCTGTTTGACGGAAGTGTTGGGAGAGGTAATTGGAATCTCCCGGCACACAAGACGAGTGCCTCCAAGCTCAATCGAGCAATATCCCAGTTATTCCTGGGGTAGACTGGTGCTACATACTAAGTTCCATATGTGAGAAGGTAGCTGAACGCCTTGTCCAAAATCATCTTACTGCTGAGAGTTGAGCTCACCCTCAGTCCCTCACAGTTCCACACTGCCTGCAGAGTGAGTTTCCCAAGTCTTCACCAGAGACTTTTGCCAGAGGCTTCTGAGACGCAAGTTAACAACGCAGACCTGGAGGGTATCTCCAGGTGCAGTAGAGTGGTAATCTGGGAACCTCCTGTCTCAGAATACTGTTACCTTCACCCTGCCATAAGAATGCAGCTAGTTGACAGCTGGCTTCAAGGCATGCTTCCCTGTGAGAGCTAAGGACAGGGCACAACCCTCCCGCATCCTGCTTGACTGTAGAAGGAGCTGCTAACGTCCTCATGTTAGTGGCAGGGAAAGGTTGTGAGAAAAGCATGTGGAATCGTTGTGCCTGAACCCACGTGTATCTGAGTTGAATACAGCGATTTCCAAAGTCCTTCTTCATCAGAGTGTAGCTAGGTTCCCACTCGCATGTCCGAGTGGGTAGCAGACATCTGCCTCCCATGCATACACAGTTCTGAGAGTTGAGCTTATGGCCTGTAACCCTACCTCCTGCCTGCAGCTAACTTTCGCTTCCAAAAGGCCTAGGCTCGCTGCTTCACCGAAGTGTTGGGAGAGGTAACTGGAATCTCCCGGCACACAAGACTAGTGCCTCCAAGCTCAATCCAGCGATTTCCCAGTAATTCCTGGGGTAGACTGGTGCTACATACTAAGTTCCATATGTGAGAAGGTAGCTGAACGCCTTGTCCAAAATCATCTTACTGCTGAGAGTTGAGCTCACCCTCAGTCCCTCACAGTTCCACACTGCCTGCAGAGTGAGTTTCCCACGTCTTCACCAGAGACTTTTGCCAGAGGCCTCTGAGACGCAAGTTAACAATGCAGACCTGGAGGGTATCTCCAGGTGCAGTAGAGTGGTAATCTGGGAACCTCCTGTCTCAGAATACTGCTACCTTCACACTGTCATAAGAATGCAGCTAGTTGAGAGCTGGCTTCTAGGCATGCTTCCCTGTGAGAGCTGAGGACAGGGCAGAACCCTCCCGCATCCTGCCTGACTGTAGACGTACCTGCTAAACTCCTTATGTTAGTGGCTGGGATAGGTTGTGGGAAAAGCATGTGTAAGCATTGGGCCTGAACTCCCGTGTATCTGAGTTGAATACAGCGATTTCCAACATCCTTCTTCAATAGGAGTGTAGCTAGGTTCCAACTCCCATGTCCGAGTGGGTAGCAGACATCTGCCTCCCATGCATACACACTTCTGAGAGTTGAGCTTATGGCCTGTAACCCTACATCCTGCCTGCCGCTACCTTTCGCTTCCAAAAGGCCTAGGCTCGCTGCTTGACGCAAGTGTTGGGAGAGGTAATTGGAATCTCCCGGCACACAAGACGAGTGCCTCCAAGCTCAATCGAGCAATATCCCAGATATTCCTGGGGTAGACTGGTGCTACATACTAAGTTCCATATGTGAGAAGGTAGCTGAACGCCTTGTCCAAAATCATCTTACTGCTGAGAGTTGAGCTCACCCTCAGTCCCTCACAGTTGCACACTGCCTGCAGAGTGAGTTTCGCAGGTCTTCACCACAGACTTTTGCCAGAGGCTTCTGAGACGCAAGTTAACAATGCAGACCTGGAGGGTATCTCCAGGTGCAGTAGAGTGGTAATCTTGGAACCTCCTGACTCAGAATACTGCTACCTTCACACTGCCATAAGAATGCTGCCTAGTTGAGAGCTGGCTTCTAGGCATGCTTTCCTGGGAGTGCTGAGGAAAGGGCAGAACCCTCACGCATCCTGCCTGACTGTAGGCGTAGCTGCTAACATCCTAATGTTAGTGGCTGAGAGAGGTTGCGGGAAAAGCATGTGTAAGCATTGGGCCTGAACTCCTGTGTATCTGAGTTGAATACAGCGATTTCCAATGGCCTTCTTAAATCAGAGTGTAGCTAGGTTCCAACTCCCATGTCAGAATGGGTAGCAGACATCTGCCTCCCATGCATACACACTTCTGAGAGTTGAGCTTATGGCCTGTAACCCTACATCGTGCCTGCCGGTACCTTTCGCTTCCAAAACGCCTAGGCTCGCTGTTTGACGGAAGTGTTGGGAGAGGTAATTGGAATCTCCCGGCACACAAGACGAGTGCCTCCAAGCTCAATCGAGCAATATCCCAGTTATTCCTGGGGTAGACTGGTGCTACATACTAAGTTCCATATGTGAGAAGGTAGCTGAACGCCTTGTCCAAAATCATCTTACTGCTGAGAGTTGAGCTCACCCTCAGTCCCTCACAGTTCCACACTGCCTGCAGAGTGAGTTTCCCAAGTCTTCACCAGAGACTTTTGCCAGAGGCTTCTGAGACGCAAGTTAACAACGCAGACCTGGAGGGTATCTCCAGGTGCAGTAGAGTGGTAATCTGGGAACCTCCTGTCTCAGAATACTGTTACCTTCACCCTGCCATAAGAATGCAGCTAGTTGACAGCTGGCTTCAAGGCATGCTTCCCTGTGAGAGCTAAGGACAGGGCACAACCCTCCCGCATCCTGCTTGACTGTAGAAGGAGCTGCTAACGTCCTCATGTTAGTGGCAGGGAAAGGTTGTGAGAAAAGCATGTGGAATCGTTGTGCCTGAACCCACGTGTATCTGAGTTGAATACAGCGATTTCCAAAGTCCTTCTTCATCAGAGTGTAGCTAGGTTCCCACTCGCATGTCCGAGTGGGTAGCAGACATCTGCCTCCCATGCATACACAGTTCTGAGAGTTGAGCTTATGGCCTGTAACCCTACCTCCTGCCTGCAGCTAACTTTCGCTTCCAAAAGGCCTAGGCTCGCTGCTTCACCGAAGTGTTGGGAGAGGTAACTGGAATCTCCCGGCACACAAGACTAGTGCCTCCAAGCTCAATCCAGCGATTTCCCAGTAATTCCTGGGGTAGACTGGTGCTACATACTAAGTTCCATACGTGAGAAGGTAGCTGAACGCCTTGTCCAAAATCATCTTACTGCTGAGAGTTGAGCTCACCCTCAGTCCCTCACAGTTCCACACTGCCTGCAGAGTGAGTTTCCCACGTCTTCACCAGAGACTTTTGCCAGAGGCCTCTGAGACGCAAGTTAACAATGCAGACCTGGAGGGTATCTCCAGGTGCAGTAGAGTGGTAATCTGGGAACCTCCTGTCTCAGAATACTGCTACCTTCACACTGTCATAAGAATGCAGCTAGTTGAGAGCTGGCTTCTAGGCATGCTTCCCTGTGAGAGCTGAGGACAGGGCAGAACCCTCCCGCATCCTGCCTGACTGTAGACGTACCTGCTAAACTCCTTATGTTAGTGGCTGGGATAGGTTGTGGGAAAAGCATGTGTAAGCATTGGGCCTGAACTCCCGTGTATCTGAGTTGAATACAGCGATTTCCAACATCCTTCTTCAATAGGAGTGTAGCTAGGTTCCAACTCCCATGTCCGAGTGGGTAGCAGACATCTGCCTCCCATGCATACACACTTCTGAGAGTTGAGCTTATGGCCTGTAACCCTACATCCTGCCTGCCGCTACCTTTCGCTTCCAAAAGGCCTAGGCTCGCTGCTTGACGCAAGTGTTGGGAGAGGTAATTGGAATCTCCCGGCACACAAGACGAGTGCCTCCAAGCTCAATCGAGCAATATCCCAGATATTCCTGGGGTAGACTGGTGCTACATACTAAGTTCCATATGTGAGAAGGTAGCTGAACGCCTTGTCCAAAATCATCTTACTGCTGAGAGTTGAGCTCACCCTCAGTCCCTCACAGTTGCACACTGCCTGCAGAGTGAGTTTCGCAGGTCTTCACCACAGACTTTTGCCAGAGGCTTCTGAGACGCAAGTTAACAATGCAGACCTGGAGGGTATCTCCAGGTGCAGTAGAGTGGTAATCTGGGAACCTCCTGTCTCAGAATACTGTTACCTTCACCCTGCCATAAGAATGCAGCTAGTTGACAGCTGGCTTCAAGGCATGCTTCCCTGTGAGAGCTAAGGACAGGGCACAACCCTCCCGCATCCTGCTTGACTGTAGAAGGAGCTGCTAACGTCCTCATGTTAGTGGCAGGGAAAGGTTGTGAGAAAAGCATGTGGAATCGTTGTGCCTGAACTCACGTGTATCTGAGTTGAATACAGCGATTTCCAAAGTCCTTCTTCATCAGAGTGTAGCTAGGTTCCCACTCGCATGTCCGAGTGGGTAGCAGACATCTGCCTCCCATGCATACACAGTTCTGAGAGTTGAGCTTATGGCCTGTAACCCTACATCCTGCCTGCAGCTAACTTTCGCTTCCAAAAGGCCTAGGCTCGCTGCTTCACCGAAGTGTTGGGAGAGGTAACTGGAATCTCCCGGCACACAAGACTAGTGCCTCCAAGCTCAATCCAGCGATATTCCCAGTTATTCCTGGGGTAGACTGGTGCTACATACTAAGTTCCATATGTGAGAAGGTAGCTGAACGCCTTGTCCAAAATCATCTTACTGCTGAGAGTTGAGCTCACCCTCAGTCCCTCACAGTTCCACACTGCCTGCAGAGTGAGTTTCCCAAGTCTTCACCAGAGACTTTTGCCAGAGGCTTCTGAGACGCAAGTTAACAACGCAGACCTGGAGGGTATCTCCAGGTGCAGTAGAGTGGTAATCTGGGAACCTCCTGTCTCAGAATACTGTTACCTTCACCCTGCCATAAGAATGCAGCTAGTTGACAGCTGGCTTCAAGGCATGCTTCCCTGTGAGAGCTAAGGACAGGGCACAACCCTCCCGCATCCTGCTTGACTGTAGAAGGAGCTGCTAACGTCCTCATGTTAGTGGCAGGGAAAGGTTGTGAGAAAAGCATGTGGAATCGTTGTGCCTGAACCCACGTGTATCTGAGTTGAATACAGCGATTTCCAAAGTCCTTCTTCATCAGAGTGTAGCTAGGTTCCCACTCGCATGTCCGAGTGGGTAGCAGACATCTGCCTCCCATGCATACACAGTTCTGAGAGTTGAGCTTATGGCCTGTAACCCTACCTCCTGCCTGCAGCTAACTTTCGCTTCCAAAAGGCCTAGGCTCGCTGCTTCACCGAAGTGTTGGGAGAGGTAACTGGAATCTCCCGGCACACAAGACTAGTGCCTCCAAGCTCAATCCAGCGATTTCCCAGTAATTCCTGGGGTAGACTGGTGCTACATACTAAGTTCCATATGTGAGAAGGTAGCTGAACGCCTTGTCCAAAATCATCTTACTGCTGAGAGTTGAGCTCACCCTCAGTCCCTCACAGTTCCACACTGCCTGCAGAGTGAGTTTCCCACGTCTTCACCAGAGACTTTTGCCAGAGGCCTCTGAGACGCAAGTTAACAATGCAGACCTGGAGGGTATCTCCAGGTGCAGTAGAGTGGTAATCTGGGAACCTCCTGTACTCAGAATACTGCTACCTTCACACTGTCATAAGAATGCAGCTAGTTGAGAGCTGGCTTCTAGGCATGCTTCCCTGTGAGAGCTGAGGACAGGGCAGAACCCTCCCGCATCCTGCCTGACTGTAGACGTACCTGCTAAACTCCTTATGTTAGTGGCTGGGATAGGTTGTGGGAAAAGCATGTGTAAGCATTGGGCCTGAACTCCCGTGTATCTGAGTTGAATACAGCGATTTCCAACATCCTTCTTCAATAGGAGTGTAGCTAGGTTCCAACTCCCATGTCCGAGTGGGTAGCAGACATCTGCCTCCCATGCATACACACTTCTGAGAGTTGAGCTTATGGCCTGTAACCCTACATCGTGCCTGCCGGTACCTTTCGCTTCCAAAACGGCCTAGGCTCGCTGCTTGACGAAGTGTTGGGAGAGGTAATTGGAATCTCCCGGCACACAAGACGAGTGCCTCCAAGCTCAATCGAGCAATATCCCAGTTATTCCTGGGGTAGACTGGTGCTACATACTAAGTTCCATATGTGAGAAGGTAGCTGAACGCCTTGTCCAAAATCATCTTACTGCTGAGAGTTGAGCTCACCCTCAGTCCCTCACAGTTCCACACTGCCTGCAGAGTGAGTTTCCCAAGTCTTCACCAGAGACTTTTGCCAGAGGCTTCTGAGACGCAAGTTAACAACGCAGACCTGGAGGGTATCTCCAGGTGCAGTAGAGTGGTAATCTGGGAACCTCCTGTCTCAGAATACTGTTACCTTCACCCTGCCATAAGAATGCAGCTAGTTGACAGCTGGCTTCAAGGCATGCTTCCCTGTGAGAGCTAAGGACAGGGCACAACCCTCCCGCATCCTGCTTGACTGTAGAAGGAGCTGCTAACGTCCTCATGTTAGTGGCAGGGAAAGGTTGTGAGAAAAGCATGTGGAATCGTTGTGCCTGAACCCACGTGTATCTGAGTTGAATACAGCGATTTCCAAAGTCCTTCTTCATCAGAGTGTAGCTAGGTTCCCACTCGCATGTCCGAGTGGGTAGCAGACATCTGCCTCCCATGCATACACAGTTCTGAGAGTTGAGCTTATGGCCTGTAACCCTACCTCCTGCCTGCAGCTAACTTTCGCTTCCAAAAGGCCTAGGCTCGCTGCTTCACCGAAGTGTTGGGAGAGGTAACTGGAATCTCCCGGCACACAAGACTAGTGCCTCCAAGCTCAATCCAGCGATTTCCCAGTAATTCCTGGGGTAGACTGGTGCTACATACTAAGTTCCATATGTGAGAAGGTAGCTGAACGCCTTGTCCAAAATCATCTTACTGCTGAGAGTTGAGCTCACCCTCAGTCCCTCACAGTTCCACACTGCCTGCAGAGTGAGTTTCCCACGTCTTCACCAGAGACTTTTGCCAGAGGCCTCTGAGACGCAAGTTAACAATGCAGACCTGGAGGGTATCTCCAGGTGCAGTAGAGTGGTAATCTGGGAACCTCCTGTCTCAGAATACTGCTACCTTCACACTGTCATAAGAATGCAGCTAGTTGAGAGCTGGCTTCTAGGCATGCTTCCCTGTGAGAGCTGAGGACAGGGCAGAACCCTCCCGCATCCTGCCTGACTGTAGACGTACCTGCTAAACTCCTTATGTTAGTGGCTGGGATAGGTTGTGGGAAAAGCATGTGTAAGCATTGGGCCTGAACTCCCGTGTATCTGAGTTGAATACAGCGATTTCCAACATCCTTCTTCAATAGGAGTGTAGCTAGGTTCCAACTCCCATGTCCGAGTGGGTAGCAGACATCTGCCTCCCATGCATACACACTTCTGAGAGTTGAGCTTATGGCCTGTAACCCTACATCCTGCCTGCCGCTACCTTTCGCTTCCAAAAGGCCTAGGCTCGCTGCTTGACGCAAGTGTTGGGAGAGGTAATTGGAATCTCCCGGCACACAAGACGAGTGCCTCCAAGCTCAATCGAGCAATATCCCAGATATTCCTGGGGTAGACTGGTGCTACATACTAAGTTCCATATGTGAGAAGGTAGCTGAACGCCTTGTCCAAAATCATCTTACTGCTGAGAGTTGAGCTCACCCTCAGTCCCTCACAGTTGCACACTGCCTGCAGAGTGAGTTTCGCAGGTCTTCACCACAGACTTTTGCCAGAGGCTTCTGAGACGCAAGTTAACAATGCAGACCTGGAGGGTATCTCCAGGTGCAGTAGAGTGGTAATCTTGGAACCTCCTGACTCAGAATACTGCTACCTTCACACTGCCATAAGAATGCTGCCTGTTGAGAGCTGGCTTCTAGGCATGCTTTCCTGGGAGTGCTGAGGAAAGGGCAGAACCCTCACGCATCCTGCCTGACTGTAGACGTAGCTGCTAACATCCTAATGTTAGTGGCTGGGATAGGTTGTGGGAAAAGCATGTGTAAGCATTGGGCCTGAACTCCCGTGTATCTGAGTTGAATACAGCGATTTCCAAATGCCTTCTTCAATCAGAGTGTAGCTAGGTTCCAACTCCCATGTCAGAATGGGTAGCAGACATCTGCCTCCCATGCATACACACTTCTGAGAGTTGAGCTTATGGCCTGTAACCCTACATCGTGCCTGCCGGTACCTTTCGCTTCCAAAACGCCTAGGCTCGCTGTTTGACGGAAGTGTTGGGAGAGGTAATTGGAATCTCCCGGCACACAAGACGAGTGCCTCCAAGCTCAATCGAGCAATATCCCAGTTATTCCTGGGGTAGACTGGTGCTACATACTAAGTTCCATATGTGAGAAGGTAGCTGAACGCCTTGTCCAAAATCATCTTACTGCTGAGAGTTGAGCTCACCCTCAGTCCCTCACAGTTCCACACTGCCTGCAGAGTGAGTTTCCCAAGTCTTCACCAGAGACTTTTGCCAGAGGCTTCTGAGACGCAAGTTAACAACGCAGACCTGGAGGGTATCTCCAGGTGCAGTAGAGTGGTAATCTGGGAACCTCCTGTCTCAGAATACTGTTACCTTCACCCTGCCATAAGAATGCAGCTAGTTGACAGCTGGCTTCAAGGCATGCTTCCCTGTGAGAGCTAAGGACAGGGCACAACCCTCCCGCATCCTGCTTGACTGTAGAAGGAGCTGCTAACGTCCTCATGTTAGTGGCAGGGAAAGGTTGTGAGAAAAGCATGTGGAATCGTTGTGCCTGAACCCACGTGTATCTGAGTTGAATACAGCGATTTCCAAAGTCCTTCTTCATCAGAGTGTAGCTAGGTTCCCACTCGCATGTCCGAGTGGGTAGCAGACATCTGCCTCCCATGCATACACAGTTCTGAGAGTTGAGCTTATGGCCTGTAACCCTACCTCCTGCCTGCAGCTAACTTTCGCTTCCAAAAGGCCTAGGCTCGCTGCTTCACCGAAGTGTTGGGAGAGGTAACTGGAATCTCCCGGCACACAAGACTAGTGCCTCCAAGCTCAATCCAGCGATTTCCCAGTAATTCCTGGGGTAGACTGGTGCTACATACTAAGTTCCATACGTGAGAAGGTAGCTGAACGCCTTGTCCAAAATCATCTTACTGCTGAGAGTTGAGCTCACCCTCAGTCCCTCACAGTTCCACACTGCCTGCAGAGTGAGTTTCCCACGTCTTCACCAGAGACTTTTGCCAGAGGCCTCTGAGACGCAAGTTAACAATGCAGACCTGGAGGGTATCTCCAGGTGCAGTAGAGTGGTAATCTGGGAACCTCCTGTCTCAGAATACTGCTACCTTCACACTGTCATAAGAATGCAGCTAGTTGAGAGCTGGCTTCTAGGCATGCTTCCCTGTGAGAGCTGAGGACAGGGCAGAACCCTCCCGCATCCTGCCTGACTGTAGACGTACCTGCTAAACTCCTTATGTTAGTGGCTGGGATAGGTTGTGGGAAAAGCATGTGTAAGCATTGGGCCTGAACTCCCGTGTATCTGAGTTGAATACAGCGATTTCCAACATCCTTCTTCAATAGGAGTGTAGCTAGGTTCCAACTCCCATGTCCGAGTGGGTAGCAGACATCTGCCTCCCATGCATACACACTTCTGAGAGTTGAGCTTATGGCCTGTAACCCTACATCCTGCCTGCCGCTACCTTTCGCTTCCAAAAGGCCTAGGCTCGCTGCTTGACGCAAGTGTTGGGAGAGGTAATTGGAATCTCCCGGCACACAAGACGAGTGCCTCCAAGCTCAATCGAGCAATATCCCAGATATTCCTGGGGTAGACTGGTGCTACATACTAAGTTCCATATGTGAGAAGGTAGCTGAACGCCTTGTCCAAAATCATCTTACTGCTGAGAGTTGAGCTCACCCTCAGTCCCTCACAGTTGCACACTGCCTGCAGAGTGAGTTTCGCAGGTCTTCACCACAGACTTTTGCCAGAGGCTTCTGAGACGCAAGTTAACAATGCAGACCTGGAGGGTATCTCCAGGTGCAGTAGAGTGGTAATCTTGGAACCTCCTGACTCAGAATACTGCTACCTTCACACTGCCATAAGAATGCTGCCTCTTGAGAGCTGGCTTCTAGGCATGCTTTCCTGGGAGTGCTGAGGAAAGGGCAGAACCCTCACGCATCCTGCCTGACTGTAGGCGTAGCTGCTAACATCCTAATGTTAGTGGCTGAGAGAGGTTGCGGGAAAAGCATGTGTAAGCATTGGGCCTGAACTCCTGTGTATCTGAGTTGAATACAGCGATTTCCAATGGCCTACTTAAATCAGAGTGTAGCTAAGTTCCAACTCCCATGTCAGAATGGGTAGCAGACATCTGCCTCCCATGCATACACACTTCTGAGAGTTGAGCTTATGGCCTGTAACCCTACATCGTGCCTGCCGGTACCTTTCGCTTCCAAAACGCCTAGGCTCGCTGTTTGACGGAAGTGTTGGGAGAGGTAATTGGAATCTCCCGGCACACAAGACGAGTGCCTCCAAGCTCAATCGAGCAATATCCCAGTTATTCCTGGGGTAGACTGGTGCTACATACTAAGTTCCATATGTGAGAAGGTAGCTGAACGCCTTGTCCAAAATCATCTTACTGCTGAGAGTTGAGCTCACCCTCAGTCCCTCACAGTTCCACACTGCCTGCAGAGTGAGTTTCCCAAGTCTTCACCAGAGACTTTTGCCAGAGGCTTCTGAGACGCAAGTTAACAACGCAGACCTGGAGGGTATCTCCAGGTGCAGTAGAGTGGTAATCTGGGAACCTCCTGTCTCAGAATACTGTTACCTTCACCCTGCCATAAGAATGCAGCTAGTTGACAGCTGGCTTCAAGGCATGCTTCCCTGTGAGAGCTAAGGACAGGGCACAACCCTCCCGCATCCTGCTTGACTGTAGAAGGAGCTGCTAACGTCCTCATGTTAGTGGCAGGGAAAGGTTGTGAGAAAAGCATGTGGAATCGTTGTGCCTGAACCCACGTGTATCTGAGTTGAATACAGCGATTTCCAAAGTCCTTCTTCATCAGAGTGTAGCTAGGTTCCCACTCGCATGTCCGAGTGGGTAGCAGACATCTGCCTCCCATGCATACACAGTTCTGAGAGTTGAGCTTATGGCCTGTAACCCTACCTCCTGCCTGCAGCTAACTTTCGCTTCCAAAAGGCCTAGGCTCGCTGCTTCACCGAAGTGTTGGGAGAGGTAACTGGAATCTCCCGGCACACAAGACTAGTGCCTCCAAGCTCAATCCAGCGATTTCCCAGTAATTCCTGGGGTAGACTGGTGCTACATACTAAGTTCCATACGTGAGAAGGTAGCTGAACGCCTTGTCCAAAATCATCTTACTGCTGAGAGTTGAGCTCACCCTCAGTCCCTCACAGTTCCACACTGCCTGCAGAGTGAGTTTCCCACGTCTTCACCAGAGACTTTTGCCAGAGGCCTCTGAGACGCAAGTTAACAATGCAGACCTGGAGGGTATCTCCAGGTGCAGTAGAGTGGTAATCTGGGAACCTCCTGTCTCAGAATACTGCTACCTTCACACTGTCATAAGAATGCAGCTAGTTGAGAGCTGGCTTCTAGGCATGCTTCCCTGTGAGAGCTGAGGACAGGGCAGAACCCTCCCGCATCCTGCCTGACTGTAGACGTACCTGCTAAACTCCTTATGTTAGTGGCTGGGATAGGTTGTGGGAAAAGCATGTGTAAGCATTGGGCCTGAACTCCCGTGTATCTGAGTTGAATACAGCGATTTCCAACATCCTTCTTCAATAGGAGTGTAGCTAGGTTCCAACTCCCATGTCCGAGTGGGTAGCAGACATCTGCCTCCCATGCATACACACTTCTGAGAGTTGAGCTTATGGCCTGTAACCCTACATCCTGCCTGCCGCTACCTTTCGCTTCCAAAAGGCCTAGGCTCGCTGCTTGACGCAAGTGTTGGGAGAGGTAATTGGAATCTCCCGGCACACAAGACGAGTGCCTCCAAGCTCAATCGAGCAATATCCCAGATATTCCTGGGGTAGACTGGTGCTACATACTAAGTTCCATATGTGAGAAGGTAGCTGAACGCCTTGTCCAAAATCATCTTACTGCTGAGAGTTGAGCTCACCCTCAGTCCCTCACAGTTGCACACTGCCTGCAGAGTGAGTTTCGCAGGTCTTCACCACAGACTTTTGCCAGAGGCTTCTGAGACGCAAGTTAACAATGCAGACCTGGAGGGTATCTCCAGGTGCAGTAGAGTGGTAATCTTGGAACCTCCTGACTCAGAATACTGCTACCTTCACACTGCCATAAGAATGCTGCCTCTTGAGAGCTGGCTTCTAGGCATGCTTTCCTGGGAGTGCTGAGGAAAGGGCAGAACCCTCACGCATCCTGCCTGACTGTAGGCGTAGCTGCTAACATCCTAATGTTAGTGGCTGAGAGAGGTTGCGGGAAAAGCATGTGTAAGCATTGGGCCTGAACTCCTGTGTATCTGAGTTGAATACAGCGATTTCCAATGGCCTACTTAAATCAGAGTGTAGCTAAGTTCCAACTCCCATGTCAGAATGGGTAGCAGACATCTGCCTCCCATGCATACACACTTCTGAGAGTTGAGCTTATGGCCTGTAACCCTACATCGTGCCTGCCGGTACCTTT
The DNA here is from genome assembly GCF_003254725.2 of Canis lupus dingo. Lineage (NCBI taxonomy): Eukaryota > Metazoa > Chordata > Mammalia > Carnivora > Canidae > Canis > Canis lupus. The sequence continues at coordinate 42,971 of NW_026019509.1, read as the reverse complement.
CGCTTCCAAAACGCCTAGGCTCGCTGTTTGACGGAAGTGTTGGGAGAGGTAATTGGAATCTCCCGGCACACAAGACGAGTGCCTCCAAGCTCAATCGAGCAATATCCCAGTTATTCCTGGGGTAGACTGGTGCTACATACTAAGTTCCATATGTGAGAAGGTAGCTGAACGCCTTGTCCAAAATCATCTTACTGCTGAGAGTTGAGCTCACCCTCAGTCCCTCACAGTTCCACACTGCCTGCAGAGTGAGTTTCCCAAGTCTTCACCAGAGACTTTTGCCAGAGGCTTCTGAGACGCAAGTTAACAACGCAGACCTGGAGGGTATCTCCAGGTGCAGTAGAGTGGTAATCTGGGAACCTCCTGTCTCAGAATACTGTTACCTTCACCCTGCCATAAGAATGCAGCTAGTTGACAGCTGGCTTCAAGGCATGCTTCCCTGTGAGAGCTAAGGACAGGGCACAACCCTCCCGCATCCTGCTTGACTGTAGAAGGAGCTGCTAACGTCCTCATGTTAGTGGCAGGGAAAGGTTGTGAGAAAAGCATGTGGAATCGTTGTGCCTGAACCCACGTGTATCTGAGTTGAATACAGCGATTTCCAAAGTCCTTCTTCATCAGAGTGTAGCTAGGTTCCCACTCGCATGTCCGAGTGGGTAGCAGACATCTGCCTCCCATGCATACACAGTTCTGAGAGTTGAGCTTATGGCCTGTAACCCTACCTCCTGCCTGCAGCTAACTTTCGCTTCCAAAAGGCCTAGGCTCGCTGCTTCACCGAAGTGTTGGGAGAGGTAACTGGAATCTCCCGGCACACAAGACTAGTGCCTCCAAGCTCAATCCAGCGATTTCCCAGTAATTCCTGGGGTAGACTGGTGCTACATACTAAGTTCCATACGTGAGAAGGTAGCTGAACGCCTTGTCCAAAATCATCTTACTGCTGAGAGTTGAGCTCACCCTCAGTCCCTCACAGTTCCACACTGCCTGCAGAGTGAGTTTCCCACGTCTTCACCAGAGACTTTTGCCAGAGGCCTCTGAGACGCAAGTTAACAATGCAGACCTGGAGGGTATCTCCAGGTGCAGTAGAGTGGTAATCTGGGAACCTCCTGTACTCAGAATACTGCTACCTTCACACTGTCATAAGAATGCAGCTAGTTGAGAGCTGGCTTCTAGGCATGCTTCCCTGTGAGAGCTGAGGACAGGGCAGAACCCTCCCGCATCCTGCCTGACTGTAGACGTACCTGCTAAACTCCTTATGTTAGTGGCTGGGATAGGTTGTGGGAAAAGCATGTGTAAGCATTGGGCCTGAACTCCCGTGTATCTGAGTTGAATACAGCGATTTCCAACATCCTTCTTCAATAGGAGTGTAGCTAGGTTCCAACTCCCATGTCCGAGTGGGTAGCAGACATCTGCCTCCCATGCATACACACTTCTGAGAGTTGAGCTTATGGCCTGTAACCCTACATCGTGCCTGCCGGTACCTTTCGCTTCCAAAACGCCTAGGCTCGCTGTTTGACGGAAGTGTTGGGAGAGGTAATTGGAATCTCCCGGCACACAAGACGAGTGCCTCCAAGCTCAATCGAGCAATATCCCAGTTATTCCTGGGGTAGACTGGTGCTACATACTAAGTTCCATATGTGAGAAGGTAGCTGAACGCCTTGTCCAAAATCATCTTACTGCTGAGAGTTGAGCTCACCCTCAGTCCCTCACAGTTCCACACTGCCTGCAGAGTGAGTTTCCCAAGTCTTCACCAGAGACTTTTGCCAGAGGCTTCTGAGACGCAAGTTAACAACGCAGACCTGGAGGGTATCTCCAGGTGCAGTAGAGTGGTAATCTGGGAACCTCCTGTCTCAGAATACTGTTACCTTCACCCTGCCATAAGAATGCAGCTAGTTGACAGCTGGCTTCAAGGCATGCTTCCCTGTGAGAGCTAAGGACAGGGCACAACCCTCCCGCATCCTGCTTGACTGTAGAAGGAGCTGCTAACGTCCTCATGTTAGTGGCAGGGAAAGGTTGTGAGAAAAGCATGTGGAATCGTTGTGCCTGAACCCACGTGTATCTGAGTTGAATACAGCGATTTCCAAAGTCCTTCTTCATCAGAGTGTAGCTAGGTTCCCACTCGCATGTCCGAGTGGGTAGCAGACATCTGCCTCCCATGCATACACAGTTCTGAGAGTTGAGCTTATGGCCTGTAACCCTACCTCCTGCCTGCAGCTAACTTTCGCTTCCAAAAGGCCTAGGCTCGCTGCTTCACCGAAGTGTTGGGAGAGGTAACTGGAATCTCCCGGCACACAAGACTAGTGCCTCCAAGCTCAATCCAGCGATTTCCCAGTAATTCCTGGGGTAGACTGGTGCTACATACTAAGTTCCATACGTGAGAAGGTAGCTGAACGCCTTGTCCAAAATCATCTTACTGCTGAGAGTTGAGCTCACCCTCAGTCCCTCACAGTTCCACACTGCCTGCAGAGTGAGTTTCCCACGTCTTCACCAGAGACTTTTGCCAGAGGCCTCTGAGACGCAAGTTAACAATGCAGACCTGGAGGGTATCTCCAGGTGCAGTAGAGTGGTAATCTGGGAACCTCCTGTCTCAGAATACTGCTACCTTCACACTGTCATAAGAATGCAGCTAGTTGAGAGCTGGCTTCTAGGCATGCTTCCCTGTGAGAGCTGAGGACAGGGCAGAACCCTCCCGCATCCTGCCTGACTGTAGACGTACCTGCTAAACTCCTTATGTTAGTGGCTGGGATAGGTTGTGGGAAAAGCATGTGTAAGCATTGGGCCTGAACTCCCGTGTATCTGAGTTGAATACAGCGATTTCCAACATCCTTCTTCAATAGGAGTGTAGCTAGGTTCCAACTCCCATGTCCGAGTGGGTAGCAGACATCTGCCTCCCATGCATACACACTTCTGAGAGTTGAGCTTATGGCCTGTAACCCTACATCCTGCCTGCCGCTACCTTTCGCTTCCAAAAGGCCTAGGCTCGCTGCTTGACGCAAGTGTTGGGAGAGGTAATTGGAATCTCCCGGCACACAAGACGAGTGCCTCCAAGCTCAATCGAGCAATATCCCAGATATTCCTGGGGTAGACTGGTGCTACATACTAAGTTCCATATGTGAGAAGGTAGCTGAACGCCTTGTCCAAAATCATCTTACTGCTGAGAGTTGAGCTCACCCTCAGTCCCTCACAGTTGCACACTGCCTGCAGAGTGAGTTTCGCAGGTCTTCACCACAGACTTTTGCCAGAGGCTTCTGAGACGCAAGTTAACAATGCAGACCTGGAGGGTATCTCCAGGTGCAGTAGAGTGGTAATCTTGGAACCTCCTGACTCAGAATACTGCTACCTTCACACTGCCATAAGAATGCTGCCTCTTGAGAGCTGGCTTCTAGGCATGCTTTCCTGGGAGTGCTGAGGAAAGGGCAGAACCCTCACGCATCCTGCCTGACTGTAGGCGTAGCTGCTAACATCCTAATGTTAGTGGCTGAGAGAGGTTGCGGGAAAAGCATGTGTAAGCATTGGGCCTGAACTCCTGTGTATCTGAGTTGAATACAGCGATTTCCAATGGCCTACTTAAATCAGAGTGTAGCTAAGTTCCAACTCCCATGTCAGAATGGGTAGCAGACATCTGCCTCCCATGCATACACACTTCTGAGAGTTGAGCTTATGGCCTGTAACCCTACATCGTGCCTGCCGGTACCTTTCGCTTCCAAAACGCCTAGGCTCGCTGTTTGACGGAAGTGTTGGGAGAGGTAATTGGAATCTCCCGGCACACAAGACGAGTGCCTCCAAGCTCAATCGAGCAATATCCCAGTTATTCCTGGGGTAGACTGGTGCTACATACTAAGTTCCATATGTGAGAAGGTAGCTGAACGCCTTGTCCAAAATCATCTTACTGCTGAGAGTTGAGCTCACCCTCAGTCCCTCACAGTTCCACACTGCCTGCAGAGTGAGTTTCCCAAGTCTTCACCAGAGACTTTTGCCAGAGGCTTCTGAGACGCAAGTTAACAACGCAGACCTGGAGGGTATCTCCAGGTGCAGTAGAGTGGTAATCTGGGAACCTCCTGTCTCAGAATACTGTTACCTTCACCCTGCCATAAGAATGCAGCTAGTTGACAGCTGGCTTCAAGGCATGCTTCCCTGTGAGAGCTAAGGACAGGGCACAACCCTCCCGCATCCTGCTTGACTGTAGAAGGAGCTGCTAACGTCCTCATGTTAGTGGCAGGGAAAGGTTGTGAGAAAAGCATGTGGAATCGTTGTGCCTGAACCCACGTGTATCTGAGTTGAATACAGCGATTTCCAAAGTCCTTCTTCATCAGAGTGTAGCTAGGTTCCCACTCGCATGTCCGAGTGGGTAGCAGACATCTGCCTCCCATGCATACACAGTTCTGAGAGTTGAGCTTATGGCCTGTAACCCTACCTCCTGCCTGCAGCTAACTTTCGCTTCCAAAAGGCCTAGGCTCGCTGCTTCACCGAAGTGTTGGGAGAGGTAACTGGAATCTCCCGGCACACAAGACTAGTGCCTCCAAGCTCAATCCAGCGATTTCCCAGTAATTCCTGGGGTAGACTGGTGCTACATACTAAGTTCCATACGTGAGAAGGTAGCTGAACGCCTTGTCCAAAATCATCTTACTGCTGAGAGTTGAGCTCACCCTCAGTCCCTCACAGTTCCACACTGCCTGCAGAGTGAGTTTCCCACGTCTTCACCAGAGACTTTTGCCAGAGGCCTCTGAGACGCAAGTTAACAATGCAGACCTGGAGGGTATCTCCAGGTGCAGTAGAGTGGTAATCTGGGAACCTCCTGTCTCAGAATACTGCTACCTTCACACTGTCATAAGAATGCAGCTAGTTGAGAGCTGGCTTCTAGGCATGCTTCCCTGTGAGAGCTGAGGACAGGGCAGAACCCTCCCGCATCCTGCCTGACTGTAGACGTACCTGCTAAACTCCTTATGTTAGTGGCTGGGATAGGTTGTGGGAAAAGCATGTGTAAGCATTGGGCCTGAACTCCCGTGTATCTGAGTTGAATACAGCGATTTCCAACATCCTTCTTCAATAGGAGTGTAGCTAGGTTCCAACTCCCATGTCCGAGTGGGTAGCAGACATCTGCCTCCCATGCATACACACTTCTGAGAGTTGAGCTTATGGCCTGTAACCCTACATCCTGCCTGCCGCTACCTTTCGCTTCCAAAAGGCCTAGGCTCGCTGCTTGACGCAAGTGTTGGGAGAGGTAATTGGAATCTCCCGGCACACAAGACGAGTGCCTCCAAGCTCAATCGAGCAATATCCCAGATATTCCTGGGGTAGACTGGTGCTACATACTAAGTTCCATATGTGAGAAGGTAGCTGAACGCCTTGTCCAAAATCATCTTACTGCTGAGAGTTGAGCTCACCCTCAGTCCCTCACAGTTGCACACTGCCTGCAGAGTGAGTTTCGCAGGTCTTCACCACAGACTTTTGCCAGAGGCTTCTGAGACGCAAGTTAACAATGCAGACCTGGAGGGTATCTCCAGGTGCAGTAGAGTGGTAATCTTGGAACCTCCTGACTCAGAATACTGCTACCTTCACACTGCCATAAGAATGCTGCCTCTTGAGAGCTGGCTTCTAGGCATGCTTTCCTGGGAGTGCTGAGGAAAGGGCAGAACCCTCACGCATCCTGCCTGACTGTAGGCGTAGCTGCTAACATCCTAATGTTAGTGGCTGAGAGAGGTTGCGGGAAAAGCATGTGTAAGCATTGGGCCTGAACTCCTGTGTATCTGAGTTGAATACAGCGATTTCCAATGGCCTACTTAAATCAGAGTGTAGCTAAGTTCCAACTCCCATGTCAGAATGGGTAGCAGACATCTGCCTCCCATGCATACACACTTCTGAGAGTTGAGCTTATGGCCTGTAACCCTACATCGTGCCTGCCGGTACCTTTCGCTTCCAAAACGCCTAGGCTCGCTGTTTGACGGAAGTGTTGGGAGAGGTAATTGGAATCTCCCGGCACACAAGACGAGTGCCTCCAAGCTCAATCGAGCAATATCCCAGTTATTCCTGGGGTAGACTGGTGCTACATACTAAGTTCCATATGTGAGAAGGTAGCTGAACGCCTTGTCCAAAATCATCTTACTGCTGAGAGTTGAGCTCACCCTCAGTCCCTCACAGTTCCACACTGCCTGCAGAGTGAGTTTCCCAAGTCTTCACCAGAGACTTTTGCCAGAGGCTTCTGAGACGCAAGTTAACAACGCAGACCTGGAGGGTATCTCCAGGTGCAGTAGAGTGGTAATCTGGGAACCTCCTGTCTCAGAATACTGTTACCTTCACCCTGCCATAAGAATGCAGCTAGTTGACAGCTGGCTTCAAGGCATGCTTCCCTGTGAGAGCTAAGGACAGGGCACAACCCTCCCGCATCCTGCTTGACTGTAGAAGGAGCTGCTAACGTCCTCATGTTAGTGGCAGGGAAAGGTTGTGAGAAAAGCATGTGGAATCGTTGTGCCTGAACCCACGTGTATCTGAGTTGAATACAGCGATTTCTTTTTTTTTTTTTTTTTTTAATTTATTTTTTATTGGTGTTCAATTTACTAACATACAGAATAACACCCAGTGCCCGTCACCCATTCACTCCCACCCCCCGCCCTCCTCCCCTTCTACCACCCCTAGTTCGTTTCCCAGAGTTAGCAGTCTTTACGTTCTGTCTCCCTTTCTGATATTTCCCACACATTTCTTCTCCATTCCCTTATATTCCCTTTCACTATTATTTATATTCCCCAAATGAATGAGAACATATAATGTTTGTCCTTCTCCGACTGACTTACTTCACTCAGCATAATACCCTCCAGTTCCATCCACGTTGAAGCAAATGGTGGGTATTTGTCATTTCTGATAGCTGAGTAATATTCCATTGTATACATAAACCACATCTTCTTTATCCATTCATCTTTCGTTGGACACCGAGGCTCCTTCCACAGTTTGGCTATCGTGGCCATTGCTGCTATAAACATCGGGGTGCAGGTGTCCCGGCGTTTCATTGCATTTGTATCTTTGGGGTAAATCCCCAACAGTGCAATTGCTGGGTCATAGGGCAGGTATATTTTCAACTGTTTGAGGAACCTCCACACAGTTTTCCAGAGTGGCTGCACCAGTTCACATTCCCACCAACAGTGTAAGAGGGTTCCCTTTTCTCCGCATCCTCTCCAACATTTGTGGTTTCCTGCCTTGTTAATTTTCCCCATTCTCACCGGTGTGAGGTGGTATCTCATTGTAGTTTTGATTTGTATTTCCCTGATGGCAAGTGATGCAGAACATTTTCTCATATGCATGTTGGCCATGTCTATGTCTTCCTCTGTGAGATTTCTGTTCATGTCTTTTGCCCATTTCATGATTGGATTGTTTGTTTCTTTGGTGTGGAGTTTAAGAAGTTCTTTATAGATCTTGGAAACTAGCCCTTTATCTGATATGTCATTTGCAAATATCTTCTCCCATTCTGTAGGTTGTCTTTGAGTTTTGTTGACTGTATCCTTTGCTGTGCAAAAGCTTCTTATCTTGATGAAGTCCCAATAGTTCATTTTTGCTTTTGTTTCTTTTGCCTTCGTGGATGTATCTTGCAAGAAGTTACTATGGCCGAGTTCAAAAAGGGTGTTGCCTGTGTTCTTCTCTAGGATTTTGATGGAATCTTGTCTCACATTTAGATCTTTCATCCATTTTGAGTTTATCTTTGTGTATGGTGAAAGAGAGTGGTCTAGTTTCATTCTTCTGCATGTGGATGTCCAATTTTCCCAGCACCATTTATTGAAGAGACTGTCTTTCTTCCAATGGATAGTCTTTCCTCCTTTATCAAATATTAGTTGCCCATAAAGTTCAGGGTCCACTTCTGGATTCTCTATTCTGTTCCACTGATCTATGTGTCTGTTTTTGTGCCAGTACCACACTGTCTTGATGACCACAGCTTTGTAGTACAACCTGAAATCTGGCATTGTGATGCCCCCAGATATGGTTTTCTTTTTTAAAATTCCCCTGGCTATTCGGGGTCTTTTCTGATTCCACACAAATCTTAAAATAATTTGTTCTAACTCTCTGAAGAAAGTCCATGGTATTTTGATAGGGATTGCATTAAACGTGTATATTGCCCTGGGTAACATTGACATTTTCACAATATTAATTCTGCCAATCCATGAGCATGGAATATTTTTCCATCTCTTTGTGTCTTCCTCAATTTCTTTCAGAAGTGTTCTATAGTTTTGAGGGTATAGATCCTTTACATCTTTGGTTAGGTTTATTCCTAGGTATCTTATGCTTTTGGGTGCAATTGTAAATGGGATTGACTCCTTAATTTCTCTTTCTTCAGTCTCATTGTTAGTGTATAGAAATGCCACTGACTTCTGGGCATTGATTTTGTATCCTGCCACGCTACCGAATTGCTGTATGAGTTCTAGCAATCTTGGGGTGGAGACTTTTGGGTTTTCTATGTAGAGTATCATGTCATCGGCGAAGAGGGAGAGTTTGACTTCTTCTTTGCCAATTTGAATGCCTTTAATGTCTTTTTGTTGTCTGATTGCTGAGGCTAGGACTTCCAGTACTATGTTGAACAGCAGTGGTGAGAGTGGACATCCCTGTCTTGTTCCTGATCTTAGGGGAAAGGCTCCTAGTGCTTCCCCATTGAGAATGATATTTGCTGTGGGCTTTTCATAGATGGCTTTTAAGATGTCGAGGAATGTTCCCTCTATCCCTACACTCTGAAGAGTTTTGATCAGGAATGGATGCTGTATTTTGTCAAATGCTTTCTCTGCATCCAATGAGAGGATCATATGGTTCTTGGTTTTTCTCTTGCTGATATGATGAATCACATTGATTGTTTTACGGGTGTTGAACCAGCCTTGTGTCCCAGGGATAAATCCTACTTGGTCATGGTGAATAATTTTCTTAATGTACTGTTGGATCCTATTGGCCAGTATCTTGTTGAGAATTTTTGCATCCATGTTCATCAGGGATATTGGTCTGTAATTCTCCTTTTTGGTGGGGTCTTTGTCTGGCTTTGGAATTAAGGTGATGCTGGCTTCATAGAACGAATTTGGAAGTACTCCATCTCTTTCTATCTTTCCAAACAGCTTTAGGAGAATAGGTATGATTTCTTCTTTAAACGTTTGATAAAATTCCCCTGGGAAGCCATCTGGCCCTGGACTCTTGTGTCTTGGGAGGTTTTTGATGACTGCTTCAATTTCCTCCCTGGTTATTGGCCTGTTCAGGTTTTCTATTTCTTCCTGTTCCAGTTTTGGTAGTTTGTGGCTTTCCAGGAATGCATCCATTTCTTCTAGATTGCCTAATTTATTGGCGTATAGCTGTTCATAATATGTTTTTAAAATCGTTTGTATTTCCTTGGTGTTGGTAGTGATCTCTCCTTTCTCATTCATGATTTTATTAATTTGAGTCTTCTCTCTCTTCTTTTTAATAAGGCTGGCTAATGGTTTATCTATCTTATTAATTCTTTCAAAGAACCAACTCCTGGTTCTGTTAATCTGTTCCACAGTTCTTCTGGTCTCGATTTCGTTGAGTTCCGCTCGAATCTTTATTAACTCCCTTCTTCTCTTGGGTGTAGGATCTATTTGCTGTTTTTTCTCTAGCTCCTTTATGTGTAAGGTTAGCTTTTGTATTTGAGTTCTTTCCAGTTTTTGAATGGATGCTTGTATTGCGATGTATTTCCCCCTTAGGACTGCTTTTGCTGCATCCCAAAGATTTTGAACGGTTGTATCTTCATTCTCATTAGTTTCCATGAATCTTTTTAATTCTTCCTTAATTTCCTGGTTGACCCTTTTATCTTTTAGCAGGATGGTCCTTAACCTCCACGTGTTTGAGGTCCTTCCAAACTTCTTGTTGTGATTTAGTTCTAATTTCAAGGCATTATGGTCCGAGAATATGCAGGGAACAATCCCAATCTTTTGGTATCGGTTCAGACCCGATTTGTGTCCCAATATGTGGTCTATTCTGGAGAAAGTTCCATGTGCGCTTGAGAAGAATGTGTATTCAGTTGAGTTTGGATGTAAAGTTCTGTAGATATCTGTGAAATCCATCTGGTCCAGTGTATCATTTAAAGCTCTCGTTTCTTTGGAGATGTTGTGCTTAGAAGACCTATCGAGTATAGAAAGAGCTAGATTGAAGTCACCAAGTATAAGTGTATTATTATCTAAGTATTTCTTCACTTTGGTTAATAATTGATTTATATATTTGGCAGCTCCCATATTCGGAGCATATATATTGAGGATTGTTAAGTCCTCTTGTTGAATAGATCCTTTAAGTATGATATAGTGTCCCTCTTCATCTCTCACTACAGTCTTTGGGGTAAATTTTAGTTTATCTGATATAAGGATGGCTACCCCTGCTTTCTTTTGAGGACCATTCGAATGGTAAATGGTTCTCCAACCTTTTATTTTCAGGCTGTAGGTGTCCTTCTGTCTAAAATGAGTCTCTTGTAGACAGCAAATAGATGGGTCCTGCTTTTTTATCCAGTCTGAAACCCTGCGCCTTTTGATGGGGTCATTAAGCCCGTTCACATTCAGAGTTACTATTGAGAGATATGAGTTTAGTGTCATCATGATATCTATTCAGTCTTTGTTTTTGTGGACTGTTCCACTGAACTTCTTAAAGGGGAATTTTAAGAGGCCCCCTTAAAATTTCTTGCAGAGCTGGTTTGGAGGTCACATATTCTTTTAGTTGCTGCCTGTCTTGGAAGCTCTTTATCTCTCCTTCCATTTTGAATGAGAGCCTTGCTGGATAAAGTATTCTTGGTTGCATGTTCTTCTCATTTAGGACCCTGAATATATCCTGCCAGCCCTTTCTGGCCTGCCAGGTCTCTGTGGAGAGGTCTGCTGTTACCCTAATACTCCTCCCCATAAAAGTCAGGGATTTCTTGTCTCTTGCTGCTTTAAGGATCTTCTCCTTATCTTTGGAATTTGCAAGCTTCACAATTAAATGTCGAGGTGTTGAACGGTTTTTATTGATTTTAGGGGGGGATCTCTCTATTTCCTGGATCTGAATGCCTGTTTCCCTTCCCAGATTAGGAAAGTTTTCAGCTAGAATTTGTTCAAATACATATTCTGGCCCTCTGTCCCTTTCGGCGCCCTCGGGAACCCCAATTAAACGTAGGTTTTTCTTCCTCAGGCTGTCGTTTATTTCCCTTAATCTATCTTCATGGTCTTTTAATTGTTTGTCTCTTTTTTCCTCAGTTTCCCTCTTTGCTATCAACTTGTCTTCTAGGTCACTCACTCGTTCTTCCACCTCGTTAACCCTCGTCGTTAGGACTTCTAGTTTGGATTGCATCTCATTCAATTGATTTTTAATTTCTGCCTGATTAGCTCTAAATTCTGCAGTCATGAAGTCTCTTGAGTCCTTTATACTTTTTTCTAGAGCCACCAGTAGCTGTATAATAGTGCTTCTGAATTGGCTTTCTGACATTGAATTGTAATCCAGATTTTGTAACTCTGTGGGAGAGAGGACTGTTTCTGATTCTTTCTTTTGAGGTGAGGTTTTCCTTCTAGTCATTTTGCTCAGTGCAGAGTGGCCAAAAGCAAGTTGTATTGGGAAAAAGAGAGGAGAGAAAGAAGGAAAGAAAAGAGAAAGAGAAAAAAAAGGGAAGAGAAAAAAAAAACGAAAGAAAAAAAAAGAAGAAAAAGAGAAAGAAAAAGAAAGGAGAAAAAAAAAGGGGGGGTGGGGGAAGGAAACAAATCAAAAAGCAAAACAAAACAAAACAAAAAAACAAAAAAACAAAAACAAAACAAACAAACAAAAAAAAACCAAAAAGAAAAAAAAAAAAAAAGAACCACAGGGGAGTATCTTCTGATTCTGTGTTCTTTAAGTCCCTTGGCTTCTCCTGGAAGTTGTCAGTCTAGCTGGTGTTCTGGGGGAGGGGCCTGTTGTGCTGATTTTCAGGTGTTAGTAGTTGGGGGAGTTGCTGTGCCCCTGCCTGGTGCAGGGCTCAGGGGGGGTTGTTTACCCCGTGAGGCCGCAGGAGGAACAGCCCCAGTGGCGGGGCAGCTCTGGAAACCTGGATTCAGCTCCGGAGCTCTCCGTCTGCAGGGCCTGGAGGCTCCGGGGCGGGGCCGCTGATCTGCTCAGCTGGGGCAGGAGCGTCCTCGCTGTCCTGGGCCCTCCCGGCCTCTGCCTGTCCCGGGGGAGGCGGGATCCTGGGCTGTGTCCCGGCGCCCTGTGCTCCGGAGCCTGCGCTGGTGGATTCGCGCTCCCGGGGCCGCGCAACCCCCTCCGCGGAGCTGCCGCCCGAGCCCCTCCGAGCTGCTCCTGGAACCGCGCAGCCCCCTCTGCACGGAGCCTTTTCCTCTGCCCGAGCCCGGCCGAGCTGCTCCCGGGGCCGCGCAGCCCCCTCCGCGGAGCCGCCGCCCGAGCCCCTCCGAGCTGCTCCGGGTCCCGCCGTGCGCGCTGCAGCCCTTAGGGAGCTCGGCGCACTCTCCTGGGCGCGCAGTTGCTGTTACTGTCCCGGGGAGCCCGAGGGCATCCCCTCCCTCCTGGGTCCTGCTCCAACTCCCCGCGAGCCCCTTTCTGCCCGGGAAGGTCGGTGCAGCTCCTGCTCCTCCGGGACGGGGCTCTCCTGTCCTGGGGACACTCGCCCCGGCCTCAGCCCGGCTCCTCGCGGGGCCCCTCCCCCTTGGAGGCCTTTGTTTCTTTATTTCTTTTTCCCCGTCTTCCTACCTTGATAGAAGCACGAACTCTTCTCACTGTTGCATTCCAGCTGGTCTCTCTTTAAATCTCAGGCCGAATTCATAGATTTTCAGGATAATTTGAAGGTTTTCTAGGTAGTTTGGTGGAGACAGGTGATTTGGAGACCCTACTCTTCCGCCATCTTGCTCCTCCCCCCCAATACAGCGATTTCCAAAGTCCTTCTTCATCAGAGTGTAGCTAGGTTCCCACTCGCATGTACGAGTGGGTAGCAGACATCTGCCTCCCATGCATACACAGTTCTGAGAGTTGAGCTTATGGCCTGTAACCCTACCTCCTGCCTGCAGCTAACTTTCGCTTCCAAAAGGCCTAGGCTCGCTGCTTCACCGAAGTGTTGGGAGAGGTAACTGGAATCTCCCGGCACACAAGACTAGTGCCTCCAAGCTCAATCCAGCGATTTCCCAGTAATTCCTGGGGTAGACTGGTGCTACATACTAAGTTCCATACGTGAGAAGGTAGCTGAACGCCTTGTCCAAAATCATCTTACTGCTGAGAGTTGAGCTCACCCTCAGTCCCTCACAGTTCCACACTGCCTGCAGAGTGAGTTTCCCAAGTCTTCACCAGAGACTTTTGCCAGAGGCTTCTGAGACGCAAGTTAACAACGCAGACCTGGAGGGTATCTCCAGGTGCAGTAGAGTGGTAATCTGGGAACCTCCTGTCTCAGAATACTGTTACCTTCACCCTGCCATAAGAATGCAGCTAGTTGACAGCTGGCTTCAAGGCATGCTTCCCTGTGAGAGCTAAGGACAGGGCACAACCCTCCCGCATCCTGCTTGACTGTAGAAGGAGCTGCTAACGTCCTCATGTTAGTGGCAGGGAAAGGTTGTGAGAAAAGCATGTGGAATCGTTGTGCCTGAACCCACGTGTATCTGAGTTGAATACAGCGATTTCCAAAGTCCTTCTTCATCAGAGTGTAGCTAGGTTCCCACTCGCATGTCCGAGTGGGTAGCAGACATCTGCCTCCCATGCATACACAGTTCTGAGAGTTGAGCTTATGGCCTGTAACCCTACCTCCTGCCTGCAGCTAACTTTCGCTTCCAAAAGGCCTAGGCTCGCTGCTTCACCGAAGTGTTGGGAGAGGTAACTGGAATCTCCCGGCACACAAGACTAGTGCCTCCAAGCTCAATCCAGCGATTTCCCAGTAATTCCTGGGGTAGACTGGTGCTACATACTAAGTTCCATACGTGAGAAGGTAGCTGAACGCCTTGTCCAAAATCATCTTACTGCTGAGAGTTGAGCTCACCCTCAGTCCCTCACAGTTCCACACTGCCTGCAGAGTGAGTTTCCCACGTCTTCACCAGAGACTTTTGCCAGAGGCCTCTGAGACGCAAGTTAACAATGCAGACCTGGAGGGTAATCTCCAGGTGCAGTAGAGTGGTAATCTGGGAACCTCCTTACTCAGAATACTGCTACCTTCACACTGTCATAAGAATGCAGCTAGTTGAGAGCTGGCTTCTAGGCATGCTTCCCTGTGAGAGCTGAGGACAGGGCAGAACCCTCCCGCATCCTGCCTGACTGTAGACGTACCTGCTAAACTCCTTATGTTAGTGGCTGGGATAGGTTGTGGGAAAAGCATGTGTAAGCATTGGGCCTGAACTCCCGTGTATCTGAGTTGAATACAGCGATTTCCAACATCCTTCTTCAATAGGAGTGTAGCTAGGTTCCAACTCCCATGTCCGAGTGGGTAGCAGACATCTGCCTCCCATGCATACACACTTCTGAGAGTTGAGCTTATGGCCTGTAACCCTACATCCTGCCTGCCGCTACCTTTCGCTTCCAAAAGGCCTAGGCTCGCTGCTTGACTCAAGTGTTGGGAGAGGTAATTGGAATCTCCCGGCACACAAGACGAGTGCCTCCAAGCTCAATCGAGCAATATCCCAGATATTCCTGGGGTAGACTGGTGCTACATACTAAGTTCCATATGTGAGAAGGTAGCTGAACGCCTTGTCCAAAATCATCTTACTGCTGAGAGTTGAGCTCACCCTCAGTCCCTCACAGTTGCACACTGCCTGCAGAGTGAGTTTCGCAGGTCTTCACCACAGACTTTTGCCAGAGGCTTCTGAGACGCAAGTTAACAATGCAGACCTGGAGGGTATCTCCAGGTGCAGTAGAGTGGTAATCTTGGAACCTCCTGACTCAGAATACTGCTACCTTCACACTGCCATAAGAATGCTGCCTAGTTGAGAGCTGGCTTCTAGGCATGCTTTCCTGGGAGTGCTGAGGAAAGGGCAGAACCCTCACGCATCCTGCCTGACTGTAGGCGTAGCTGCTAACATCCTAATGTTAGTGGCTGAGAGAGGTTGCGGGAAAAGCATGTGTAAGCATTGGGCCTGAACTCCTGTGTATCTGAGTTGAATACAGCGATTTCCAATGGCCTACTTAAATCAGAGTGTAGCTAAGTTCCAACTCCCATGTCAGAATGGGTAGCAGACATCTGCCTCCCATGCATACACACTTCTGAGAGTTGAGCTTATGGCCTGTAACCCTACATCGTGCCTGCCGGTACCTTTCGCTTCCAAAACGCCTAGGCTCGCTGTTTGACGGAAGTGTTGGGAGAGGTAATTGGAATCTCCCGGCACACAAGACGAGTGCCTCCAAGCTCAATCGAGCAATATCCCAGTTATTCCTGGGGTAGACTGGTGCTACATACTAAGTTCCATATGTGAGAAGGTAGCTGAACGCCTTGTCCAAAATCATCTTACTGCTGAGAGTTGAGCTCACCCTCAGTCCCTCACAGTTCCACACTGCCTGCAGAGTGAGTTTCCCAAGTCTTCACCAGAGACTTTTGCCAGAGGCTTCTGAGACGCAAGTTAACAACGCAGACCTGGAGGGTATCTCCAGGTGCAGTAGAGTGGTAATCTGGGAACCTCCTGTCTCAGAATACTGCTACCTTCACCCTGCCATAAGAATGCAGCTAGTTGACAGCTGGCTTCAAGGCATGCTTCCCTGTGAGAGCTAAGGACAGGGCACAACCCTCCCGCATCCTGCTTGACTGTAGAAGGAGCTGCTAACGTCCTCATGTTAGTGGCAGGGAAAGGTTGTGAGAAAAGCATGTGGAATCGTTGTGCCTGAACCCACGTGTATCTGAGTTGAATACAGCGATTTCCAAAGTCCTTCTTCATCAGAGTGTAGCTAGGTTCCCACTCGCATGTCCGAGTGGGTAGCAGACATCTGCCTCCCATGCATACACAGTTCTGAGAGTTGAGCTTATGGCCTGTAACCCTACCTCCTGCCTGCAGCTAACTTTCGCTTCCAAAAGGCCTAGGCTCGCTGCTTCACCGAAGTGTTGGGAGAGGTAACTGGAATCTCCCGGCACACAAGACTAGTGCCTCCAAGCTCAATCCAGCGATTTCCCAGTAATTCCTGGGGTAGACTGGTGCTACATACTAAGTTCCATATGTGAGAAGGTAGCTGAACGCCTTGTCCAAAATCATCTTACTGCTGAGAGTTGAGCTCACCCTCAGTCCCTCACAGTTCCACACTGCCTGCAGAGTGAGTTTCCCACGTCTTCACCAGAGACTTTTGCCAGAGGCCTCTGAGACGCAAGTTAACAATGCAGACCTGGAGGGTATCTCCAGGTGCAGTAGAGTGGTAATCTGGGAACCTCCTGTCTCAGAATACTGCTACCTTCACACTGTCATAAGAATGCAGCTAGTTGAGAGCTGGCTTCTAGGCATGCTTCCCTGTGAGAGCTGAGGACAGGGCAGAACCCTCCCGCATCCTGCCTGACTGTAGACGTACCTGCTAAACTCCTTATGTTAGTGGCTGGGATAGGTTGTGGGAAAAGCATGTGTAAGCATTGGGCCTGAACTCCCGTGTATCTGAGTTGAATACAGCGATTTCCAACATCCTTCTTCAATAGGAGTGTAGCTAGGTTCCAACTCCCATGTCCGAGTGGGTAGCAGACATCTGCCTCCCATGCATACACACTTCTGAGAGTTGAGCTTATGGCCTGTAACCCTACATCCTGCCTGCCGCTACCTTTCGCTTCCAAAAGGCCTAGGCTCGCTGCTTGACTCAAGTGTTGGGAGAGGTAATTGGAATCTCCCGGCACACAAGACGAGTGCCTCCAAGCTCAATCGAGCAATATCCCAGATATTCCTGGGGTAGACTGGTGCTACATACTAAGTTCCATATGTGAGAAGGTAGCTGAACGCCTTGTCCAAAATCATCTTACTGCTGAGAGTTGAGCTCACCCTCAGTCCCTCACAGTTGCACACTGCCTGCAGAGTGAGTTTCGCAGGTCTTCACCACAGACTTTTGCCAGAGGCTTCTGAGACGCAAGTTAACAATGCAGACCTGGAGGGTATCTCCAGGTGCAGTAGAGTGGTAATCTTGGAACCTCCTGACTCAGAATACTGCTACCTTCACACTGCCATAAGAATGCTGCCTGTTGAGAGCTGGCTTCTAGGCATGCTTTCCTGGGAGTGCTGAGGAAAGGGCAGAACCCTCACGCATCCTGCCTGACTGTAGGCGTAGCTGCTAACATCCTAATGTTAGTGGCTGAGAGAGGTTGCGGGAAAAGCATGTGTAAGCATTGGGCCTGAACTCCTGTGTATCTGAGTTGAATACAGCGATTTCCAATGGCCTACTTAAATCAGAGTGTAGCTAAGTTCCAACTCCCATGTCAGAATGGGTAGCAGACATCTGCCTCCCATGCATACACACTTCTGAGAGTTGAGCTTATGGCCTGTAACCCTACATCGTGCCTGCCGGTACCTTTCGCTTCCAAAACGCCTAGGCTCGCTGTTTGACGGAAGTGTTGGGAGAGGTAATTGGAATCTCCCGGCACACAAGACGAGTGCCTCCAAGCTCAATCGAGCAATATCCCAGTTATTCCTGGGGTAGACTGGTGCTACATACTAAGTTCCATATGTGAGAAGGTAGCTGAACGCCTTGTCCAAAATCATCTTACTGCTGAGAGTTGAGCTCACCCTCAGTCCCTCACAGTTCCACACTGCCTGCAGAGTGAGTTTCCCAAGTCTTCACCAGAGACTTTTGCCAGAGGCTTCTGAGACGCAAGTTAACAACGCAGACCTGGAGGGTATCTCCAGGTGCAGTAGAGTGGTAATCTGGGAACCTCCTGTCTCAGAATACTGTTACCTTCACCCTGCCATAAGAATGCAGCTAGTTGACAGCTGGCTTCAAGGCATGCTTCCCTGTGAGAGCTAAGGACAGGGCACAACCCTCCCGCATCCTGCTTGACTGTAGAAGGAGCTGCTAACGTCCTCATGTTAGTGGCAGGGAAAGGTTGTGAGAAAAGCATGTGGAATCGTTGTGCCTGAACCCACGTGTATCTGAGTTGAATACAGCGATTTCCAAAGTCCTTCTTCATCAGAGTGTAGCTAGGTTCCCACTCGCATGTCCGAGTGGGTAGCAGACATCTGCCTCCCATGCATACACAGTTCTGAGAGTTGAGCTTATGGCCTGTAACCCTACCTCCTGCCTGCAGCTAACTTTCGCTTCCAAAAGGCCTAGGCTCGCTGCTTCACCGAAGTGTTGGGAGAGGTAACTGGAATCTCCCGGCACACAAGACTAGTGCCTCCAAGCTCAATCCAGCGATTTCCCAGTAATTCCTGGGGTAGACTGGTGCTACATACTAAGTTCCATACGTGAGAAGGTAGCTGAACGCCTTGTCCAAAATCATCTTACTGCTGAGAGTTGAGCTCACCCTCAGTCCCTCACAGTTCCACACTGCCTGCAGAGTGAGTTTCCCACGTCTTCACCAGAGACTTTTGCCAGAGGCCTCTGAGACGCAAGTTAACAATGCAGACCTGGAGGGTATCTCCAGGTGCAGTAGAGTGGTAATCTGGGAACCTCCTTACTCAGAATACTGCTACCTTCACACTGTCATAAGAATGCAGCTAGTTGAGAGCTGGCTTCTAGGCATGCTTCCCTGTGAGAGCTGAGGACAGGGCAGAACCCTCCCGCATCCTGCCTGACTGTAGACGTACCTGCTAAACTCCTTATGTTAGTGGCTGGGATAGGTTGTGGGAAAAGCATGTGTAAGCATTGGGCCTGAACTCCCGTGTATCTGAGTTGAATACAGCGATTTCCAACATCCTTCTTCAATAGGAGTGTAGCTAGGTTCCAACTCCCATGTCCGAGTGGGTAGCAGACATCTGCCTCCCATGCATACACACTTCTGAGAGTTGAGCTTATGGCCTGTAACCCTACATCCTGCCTGCCGCTACCTTTCGCTTCCAAAAGGCCTAGGCTCGCTGCTTGACTCAAGTGTTGGGAGAGGTAATTGGAATCTCCCGGCACACAAGACGAGTGCCTCCAAGCTCAATCGAGCAATATCCCAGATATTCCTGGGGTAGACTGGTGCTACATACTAAGTTCCATATGTGAGAAGGTAGCTGAACGCCTTGTCCAAAATCATCTTACTGCTGAGAGTTGAGCTCACCCTCAGTCCCTCACAGTTGCACACTGCCTGCAGAGTGAGTTTCGCAGGTCTTCACCACAGACTTTTGCCAGAGGCTTCTGAGACGCAAGTTAACAATGCAGACCTGGAGGGTATCTCCAGGTGCAGTAGAGTGGTAATCTTGGAACCTCCTGACTCAGAATACTGCTACCTTCACACTGCCATAAGAATGCTGCCTCTTGAGAGCTGGCTTCTAGGCATGCTTTCCTGGGAGTGCTGAGGAAAGGGCAGAACCCTCACGCATCCTGCCTGACTGTAGGCGTAGCTGCTAACATCCTAATGTTAGTGGCTGAGAGAGGTTGCGGGAAAAGCATGTGTAAGCATTGGGCCTGAACTCCTGTGTATCTGAGTTGAATACAGCGATTTCCAATGGCCTACTTAAATCAGAGTGTAGCTAAGTTCCAACTCCCATGTCAGAATGGGTAGCAGACATCTGCCTCCCATGCATACACACTTCTGAGAGTTGAGCTTATGGCCTGTAACCCTACATCGTGCCTGCCGGTACCTTTCGCTTCCAAAACGCCTAGGCTCGCTGTTTGACGGAAGTGTTGGGAGAGGTAATTGGAATCTCCCGGCACACAAGACGAGTGCCTCCAAGCTCAATCGAGCAATATCCCAGTTATTCCTGGGGTAGACTGGTGCTACATACTAAGTTCCATATGTGAGAAGGTAGCTGAACGCCTTGTCCAAAATCATCTTACTGCTGAGAGTTGAGCTCACCCTCAGTCCCTCACAGTTCCACACTGCCTGCAGAGTGAGTTTCCCAAGTCTTCACCAGAGACTTTTGCCAGAGGCTTCTGAGACGCAAGTTAACAACGCAGACCTGGAGGGTATCTCCAGGTGCAGTAGAGTGGTAATCTGGGAACCTCCTGTCTCAGAATACTGTTACCTTCACCCTGCCATAAGAATGCAGCTAGTTGACAGCTGGCTTCAAGGCATGCTTCCCTGTGAGAGCTAAGGACAGGGCACAACCCTCCCGCATCCTGCTTGACTGTAGAAGGAGCTGCTAACGTCCTCATGTTAGTGGCAGGGAAAGGTTGTGAGAAAAGCATGTGGAATCGTTGTGCCTGAACCCACGTGTATCTGAGTTGAATACAGCGATTTCCAAAGTCCTTCTTCATCAGAGTGTAGCTAGGTTCCCACTCGCATGTCCGAGTGGGTAGCAGACATCTGCCTCCCATGCATACACAGTTCTGAGAGTTGAGCTTATGGCCTGTAACCCTACCTCCTGCCTGCAGCTAACTTTCGCTTCCAAAAGGCCTAGGCTCGCTGCTTCACCGAAGTGTTGGGAGAGGTAACTGGAATCTCCCGGCACACAAGACTAGTGCCTCCAAGCTCAATCCAGCGATTTCCCAGTAATTCCTGGGGTAGACTGGTGCTACATACTAAGTTCCATACGTGAGAAGGTAGCTGAACGCCTTGTCCAAAATCATCTTACTGCTGAGAGTTGAGCTCACCCTCAGTCCCTCACAGTTCCACACTGCCTGCAGAGTGAGTTTCCCACGTCTTCACCAGAGACTTTTGCCAGAGGCCTCTGAGACGCAAGTTAACAATGCAGACCTGGAGGGTATCTCCAGGTGCAGTAGAGTGGTAATCTGGGAACCTCCTTACTCAGAATACTGCTACCTTCACACTGTCATAAGAATGCAGCTAGTTGAGAGCTGGCTTCTAGGCATGCTTCCCTGTGAGAGCTGAGGACAGGGCAGAACCCTCCCGCATCCTGCCTGACTGTAGACGTACCTGCTAAACTCCTTATGTTAGTGGCTGGGATAGGTTGTGGGAAAAGCATGTGTAAGCATTGGGCCTGAACTCCCGTGTATCTGAGTTGAATACAGCGATTTCCAACATCCTTCTTCAATAGGAGTGTAGCTAGGTTCCAACTCCCATGTCCGAGTGGGTAGCAGACATCTGCCTCCCATGCATACACACTTCTGAGAGTTGAGCTTATGGCCTGTAACCCTACATCCTGCCTGCCGCTACCTTTCGCTTCCAAAAGGCCTAGGCTCGCTGCTTGACTCAAGTGTTGGGAGAGGTAATTGGAATCTCCCGGCACACAAGACGAGTGCCTCCAAGCTCAATCGAGCAATATCCCAGATATTCCTGGGGTAGACTGGTGCTACATACTAAGTTCCATATGTGAGAAGGTAGCTGAACGCCTTGTCCAAAATCATCTTACTGCTGAGAGTTGAGCTCACCCTCAGTCCCTCACAGTTGCACACTGCCTGCAGAGTGAGTTTCGCAGGTCTTCACCACAGACTTTTGCCAGAGGCTTCTGAGACGCAAGTTAACAATGCAGACCTGGAGGGTATCTCCAGGTGCAGTAGAGTGGTAATCTTGGAACCTCCTGACTCAGAATACTGCTACCTTCACACTGCCATAAGAATGCTGCCTCTTGAGAGCTGGCTTCTAGGCATGCTTTCCTGGGAGTGCTGAGGAAAGGGCAGAACCCTCACGCATCCTGCCTGACTGTAGGCGTAGCTGCTAACATCCTAATGTTAGTGGCTGAGAGAGGTTGCGGGAAAAGCATGTGTAAGCATTGGGCCTGAACTCCTGTGTATCTGAGTTGAATACAGCGATTTCCAATGGCCTACTTAAATCAGAGTGTAGCTAAGTTCCAACTCCCATGTCAGAATGGGTAGCAGACATCTGCCTCCCATGCATACACACTTCTGAGAGTTGAGCTTATGGCCTGTAACCCTACATCGTGCCTGCCGGTACCTTTCGCTTCCAAAACGCCTAGGCTCGCTGTTTGACGGAAGTGTTGGGAGAGGTAATTGGAATCTCCCGGCACACAAGACGAGTGCCTCCAAGCTCAATCGAGCAATATCCCAGTTATTCCTGGGGTAGACTGGTGCTACATACTAAGTTCCATATGTGAGAAGGTAGCTGAACGCCTTGTCCAAAATCATCTTACTGCTGAGAGTTGAGCTCACCCTCAGTCCCTCACAGTTCCACACTGCCTGCAGAGTGAGTTTCCCAAGTCTTCACCAGAGACTTTTGCCAGAGGCTTCTGAGACGCAAGTTAACAACGCAGACCTGGAGGGTATCTCCAGGTGCAGTAGAGTGGTAATCTGGGAACCTCCTGTCTCAGAATACTGTTACCTTCACCCTGCCATAAGAATGCAGCTAGTTGACAGCTGGCTTCAAGGCATGCTTCCCTGTGAGAGCTAAGGACAGGGCACAACCCTCCCGCATCCTGCTTGACTGTAGAAGGAGCTGCTAACGTCCTCATGTTAGTGGCAGGGAAAGGTTGTGAGAAAAGCATGTGGAATCGTTGTGCCTGAACCCACGTGTATCTGAGTTGAATACAGCGATTTCTTTTTTTTTTTTTTTTTTTTAATTTATTTTTTATTGGTGTTCAATTTACTAACATACAGAATAACACCCAGTGCCCGTCACCCATTCACTCCCACCCCCCGCCCTCCTCCCCTTCTACCACCCCTAGTTCGTTTCCCAGAGTTAGCAGTCTTTACGTTCTGTCTCCCTTTCTGATATTTCCCACACATTTCTTCTCCATTCCCTTATATTCCCTTTCACTATTATTTATATTCCCCAAATGAATGAGAACATATAATGTTTGTCCTTCTCCGACTGACTTACTTCACTCAGCATAATACCCTCCAGTTCCATCCACGTTGAAGCAAATGGTGGGTATTTGTCATTTCTGATAGCTGAGTAATATTCCATTGTATACATAAACCACATCTTCTTTATCCATTCATCTTTCGTTGGACACCGAGGCTCCTTCCACAGTTTGGCTATCGTGGCCATTGCTGCTATAAACATCGGGGTGCAGGTGTCCCGGCGTTTCATTGCATTTGTATCTTTGGGGTAAATCCCCAACAGTGCAATTGCTGGGTCATAGGGCAGGTATATTTTCAACTGTTTGAGGAACCTCCACACAGTTTTCCAGAGTGGCTGCACCAGTTCACATTCCCACCAACAGTGTAAGAGGGTTCCCTTTTCTCCGCATCCTCTCCAACATTTGTGGTTTCCTGCCTTGTTAATTTTCCCCATTCTCACCGGTGTGAGGTGGTATCTCATTGTAGTTTTGATTTGTATTTCCCTGATGGCAAGTGATGCAGAACATTTTCTCATATGCATGTTGGCCATGTCTATGTCTTCCTCTGTGAGATTTCTGTTCATGTCTTTTGCCCATTTCATGATTGGATTGTTTGTTTCTTTGGTGTGGAGTTTAAGAAGTTCTTTATAGATCTTGGAAACTAGCCCTTTATCTGATATGTCATTTGCAAATATCTTCTCCCATTCTGTAGGTTGTCTTTGAGTTTTGTTGACTGTATCCTTTGCTGTGCAAAAGCTTCTTATCTTGATGAAGTCCCAATAGTTCATTTTTGCTTTTGTTTCTTTTGCCTTCGTGGATGTATCTTGCAAGAAGTTACTATGGCCGAGTTCAAAAAGGGTGTTGCCTGTGTTCTTCTCTAGGATTTTGATGGAATCTTGTCTCACATTTAGATCTTTCATCCATTTTGAGTTTATCTTTGTGTATGGTGAAAGAGAGTGGTCTAGTTTCATTCTTCTGCATGTGGATGTCCAATTTTCCCAGCACCATTTATTGAAGAGACTGTCTTTCTTCCAATGGATAGTCTTTCCTCCTTTATCAAATATTAGTTGCCCATAAAGTTCAGGGTCCACTTCTGGATTCTCTATTCTGTTCCACTGATCTATGTGTCTGTTTTTGTGCCAGTACCACACTGTCTTGATGACCACAGCTTTGTAGTACAACCTGAAATCTGGCATTGTGATGCCCCCAGATATGGTTTTCTTTTTTAAAATTCCCCTGGCTATTCGGGGTCTTTTCTGATTCCACACAAATCTTAAAATAATTTGTTCTAACTCTCTGAAGAAAGTCCATGGTATTTTGATAGGGATTGCATTAAACGTGTATATTGCCCTGGGTAACATTGACATTTTCACAATATTAATTCTGCCAATCCATGAGCATGGAATATTTTTCCATCTCTTTGTGTCTTCCTCAATTTCTTTCAGAAGTGTTCTATAGTTTTGAGGGTATAGATCCTTTACATCTTTGGTTAGGTTTATTCCTAGGTATCTTATGCTTTTGGGTGCAATTGTAAATGGGATTGACTCCTTAATTTCTCTTTCTTCAGTCTCATTGTTAGTGTATAGAAATGCCACTGACTTCTGGGCATTGATTTTGTATCCTGCCACGCTACCGAATTGCTGTATGAGTTCTAGCAATCTTGGGGTGGAGACTTTTGGGTTTTCTATGTAGAGTATCATGTCATCGGCGAAGAGGGAGAGTTTGACTTCTTCTTTGCCAATTTGAATGCCTTTAATGTCTTTTTGTTGTCTGATTGCTGAGGCTAGGACTTCCAGTACTATGTTGAACAGCAGTGGTGAGAGTGGACATCCCTGTCTTGTTCCTGATCTTAGGGGAAAGGCTCCTAGTGCTTCCCCATTGAGAATGATATTTGCTGTGGGCTTTTCATAGATGGCTTTTAAGATGTCGAGGAATGTTCCCTCTATCCCTACACTCTGAAGAGTTTTGATCAGGAATGGATGCTGTATTTTGTCAAATGCTTTCTCTGCATCCAATGAGAGGATCATATGGTTCTTGGTTTTTCTCTTGCTGATATGATGAATCACATTGATTGTTTTACGGGTGTTGAACCAGCCTTGTGTCCCAGGGATAAATCCTACTTGGTCATGGTGAATAATTTTCTTAATGTACTGTTGGATCCTATTGGCCAGTATCTTGTTGAGAATTTTTGCATCCATGTTCATCAGGGATATTGGTCTGTAATTCTCCTTTTTGGTGGGGTCTTTGTCTGGCTTTGGAATTAAGGTGATGCTGGCTTCATAGAACGAATTTGGAAGTACTCCATCTCTTTCTATCTTTCCAAACAGCTTTAGGAGAATAGGTATGATTTCTTCTTTAAACGTTTGATAAAATTCCCCTGGGAAGCCATCTGGCCCTGGACTCTTGTGTCTTGGGAGGTTTTTGATGACTGCTTCAATTTCCTCCCTGGTTATTGGCCTGTTCAGGTTTTCTATTTCTTCCTGTTCCAGTTTTGGTAGTTTGTGGCTTTCCAGGAATGCATCCATTTCTTCTAGATTGCCTAATTTATTGGCGTATAGCTGTTCATAATATGTTTTTAAAATCGTTTGTATTTCCTTGGTGTTGGTAGTGATCTCTCCTTTCTCATTCATGATTTTATTAATTTGAGTCTTCTCTCTCTTCTTTTTAATAAGGCTGGCTAATGGTTTATCTATCTTATTAATTCTTTCAAAGAACCAACTCCTGGTTCTGTTAATCTGTTCCACAGTTCTTCTGGTCTCGATTTCGTTGAGTTCCGCTCGAATCTTTATTAACTCCCTTCTTCTCTTGGGTGTAGGATCTATTTGCTGTTTTTTCTCTAGCTCCTTTATGTGTAAGGTTAGCTTTTGTATTTGAGTTCTTTCCAGTTTTTGAATGGATGCTTGTATTGCGATGTATTTCCCCCTTAGGACTGCTTTTGCTGCATCCCAAAGATTTTGAACGGTTGTATCTTCATTCTCATTAGTTTCCATGAATCTTTTTAATTCTTCCTTAATTTCCTGGTTGACCCTTTTATCTTTTAGCAGGATGGTCCTTAACCTCCACGTGTTTGAGGTCCTTCCAAACTTCTTGTTGTGATTTAGTTCTAATTTCAAGGCATTATGGTCCGAGAATATGCAGGGAACAATCCCAATCTTTTGGTATCGGTTCAGACCCGATTTGTGTCCCAATATGTGGTCTATTCTGGAGAAAGTTCCATGTGCGCTTGAGAAGAATGTGTATTCAGTTGAGTTTGGATGTAAAGTTCTGTAGATATCTGTGAAATCCATCTGGTCCAGTGTATCATTTAAAGCTCTCGTTTCTTTGGAGATGTTGTGCTTAGAAGACCTATCGAGTATAGAAAGAGCTAGATTGAAGTCACCAAGTATAAGTGTATTATTATCTAAGTATTTCTTCACTTTGGTTAATAATTGATTTATATATTTGGCAGCTCCCATATTCGGAGCATATATATTGAGGATTGTTAAGTCCTCTTGTTGAATAGATCCTTTAAGTATGATATAGTGTCCCTCTTCATCTCTCACTACAGTCTTTGGGGTAAATTTTAGTTTATCTGATATAAGGATGGCTACCCCTGCTTTCTTTTGAGGACCATTCGAATGGTAAATGGTTCTCCAACCTTTTATTTTCAGGCTGTAGGTGTCCTTCTGTCTAAAATGAGTCTCTTGTAGACAGCAAATAGATGGGTCCTGCTTTTTTATCCAGTCTGAAACCCTGCGCCTTTTGATGGGGTCATTAAGCCCGTTCACATTCAGAGTTACTATTGAGAGATATGAGTTTAGTGTCATCATGATATCTATTCAGTCTTTGTTTTTGTGGACTGTTCCACTGAACTTCTTAAAGGGGAATTTTAAGAGGCCCCCTTAAAATTTCTTGCAGAGCTGGTTTGGAGGTCACATATTCTTTTAGTTGCTGCCTGTCTTGGAAGCTCTTTATCTCTCCTTCCATTTTGAATGAGAGCCTTGCTGGATAAAGTATTCTTGGTTGCATGTTCTTCTCATTTAGGACCCTGAATATATCCTGCCAGCCCTTTCTGGCCTGCCAGGTCTCTGTGGAGAGGTCTGCTGTTACCCTAATACTCCTCCCCATAAAAGTCAGGGATTTCTTGTCTCTTGCTGCTTTAAGGATCTTCTCCTTATCTTTGGAATTTGCAAGCTTCACAATTAAATGTCGAGGTGTTGAACGGTTTTTATTGATTTTAGGGGGGGATCTCTCTATTTCCTGGATCTGAATGCCTGTTTCCCTTCCCAGATTAGGAAAGTTTTCAGCTAGAATTTGTTCAAATACATATTCTGGCCCTCTGTCCCTTTCGGCGCCCTCGGGAACCCCAATTAAACGTAGGTTTTTCTTCCTCAGGCTGTCGTTTATTTCCCTTAATCTATCTTCATGGTCTTTTAATTGTTTGTCTCTTTTTTCCTCAGTTTCCCTCTTTGCTATCAACTTGTCTTCTAGGTCACTCACTCGTTCTTCCACCTCGTTAACCCTCGTCGTTAGGACTTCTAGTTTGGATTGCATCTCATTCAATTGATTTTTAATTTCTGCCTGATTAGCTCTAAATTCTGCAGTCATGAAGTCTCTTGAGTCCTTTATACTTTTTTCTAGAGCCACCAGTAGCTGTATAATAGTGCTTCTGAATTGGCTTTCTGACATTGAATTGTAATCCAGATTTTGTAACTCTGTGGGAGAGAGGACTGTTTCTGATTCTTTCTTTTGAGGTGAGGTTTTCCTTCTAGTCATTTTGCTCAGTGCAGAGTGGCCAAAAGCAAGTTGTATTGGGAAAAAGAGAGGAGAGAAAGAAGGAAAGAAAAGAGAAAGAGAAAAAAAAGGGAAGAGAAAAAAAAAACGAAAGAAAAAAAAGAAGAAAAAGAGAAAGAAAAAGAAAGGAGAAAAAAAAAGGGGGGGTGGGGGAAGGAAACAAATCAAAAAGCAAAACAAAACAAAACAAAAAAACAAAAAAACAAAAACAAAACAAACAAACAAAAAAAAACCAAAAAGAAAAAAAAAAAAAAAGAACCACAGGGGAGTATCTTCTGATTCTGTGTTCTTTAAGTCCCTTGGCTTCTCCTGGAAGTTGTCAGTCTAGCTGGTGTTCTGGGGAGGGGCCTGTTGTGCTGATTTTCAGGTGTTAGTAGTTGGGGGAGTTGCTGTGCCCCTGCCTGGTGCAGGGCTCAGGGGGGTTGTTTACCCCGTGAGGCCGCAGGAGGAACAGCCCCAGTGGCGGGGCAGCTCTGGAAACCTGGATTCAGCTCCGGAGCTCTCCGTCTGCAGGGCCTGGAGGCTCCGGGGCGGGGCCGCTGATCTGCTCAGCTGGGGCAGGAGCGTCCTCGCTGTCCTGGGCCCTCCCGGCCTCTGCCTGTCCCGGGGGAGGCGGGATCCTGGGCTGTGTCCCGGCGCCCTGTGCTCCGGAGCCTGCGCTGGTGGATTCGCGCTCCCGGGGCCGCGCAACCCCCTCCGCGGAGCTGCCGCCCGAGCCCCTCCGAGCTGCTCCTGGAACCGCGCAGCCCCCTCTGCACGGAGCCTTTTCCTCTGCCCGAGCCCGGCCGAGCTGCTCCCGGGGCCGCGCAGCCCCCTCCGCGGAGCCGCCGCCCGAGCCCCTCCGAGCTGCTCCGGGTCCCGCCGTGCGCGCTGCAGCCCTTAGGGAGCTCGGCGCACTCTCCTGGGCGCGCAGTTGCTGTTACTGTCCCGGGGAGCCCGAGGGCATCCCCTCCCTCCTGGGTCCTGCTCCAACTCCCCGCGAGCCCCTTTCTGCCCGGGAAGGTCGGTGCAGCTCCTGCTCCTCCGGGACGGGGCTCTCCTGTCCTGGGGACACTCGCCCCGGCCTCAGCCCGGCTCCTCGCGGGGCCCCTCCCCCTTGGAGGCCTTTGTTTCTTTATTTCTTTTTCCCCGTCTTCCTACCTTGATAGAAGCACGAACTCTTCTCACTGTTGCATTCCAGCTGGTCTCTCTTAAATCTCAGGCCGAATTCATAGATTTTCAGGATAATTTGAAGGTTTTCTAGGTAGTTTGGTGGAGACAGGTGATTTGGAGACCCTACTCTTCCGCCATCTGCTCCTCCCCCCAATACAGCGATTTCCAAAGTCCTTCTTCATCAGAGTGTAGCTAGGTTCCCACTCGCATGTACGAGTGGGTAGCAGACATCTGCCTCCCATGCATACACAGTTCTGAGAGTTGAGCTTATGGCCTGTAACCCTACCTCCTGCCTGCAGCTAACTTTCGCTTCCAAAAGGCCTAGGCTCGCTGCTTCACCGAAGTGTTGGGAGAGGTAACTGGAATCTCCCGGCACACAAGACGAGTGCCTCCAAGCTCAATCGAGCAATATCCCAGTTATTCCTGGGGTAGACTGGTGCTACATACTAAGTTCCATATGTGAGAAGGTAGCTGAACGCCTTGTCCAAAATCATCTTACTGCTGAGAGTTGAGCTCACCCTCAGTCCCTCACAGTTCCACACTGCCTGCAGAGTGAGTTTCCCAAGTCTTCACCAGAGACTTTTGCCAGAGGCTTCTGAGACGCAAGTTAACAACGCAGACCTGGAGGGTATCTCCAGGTGCAGTAGAGTGGTAATCTGGGAACCTCCTGTCTCAGAATACTGTTACCTTCACCCTGCCATAAGAATGCAGCTAGTTGACAGCTGGCTTCAAGGCATGCTTCCCTGTGAGAGCTAAGGACAGGGCACAACCCTCCCGCATCCTGCTTGACTGTAGAAGGAGCTGCTAACGTCCTCATGTTAGTGGCAGGGAAAGGTTGTGAGAAAAGCATGTGGAATCGTTGTGCCTGAACCCACGTGTATCTGAGTTGAATACAGCGATTTCCAAAGTCCTTCTTCATCAGAGTGTAGCTAGGTTCCCACTCGCATGTCCGAGTGGGTAGCAGACATCTGCCTCCCATGCATACACAGTTCTGAGAGTTGAGCTTATGGCCTGTAACCCTACCTCCTGCCTGCAGCTAACTTTCGCTTCCAAAAGGCCTAGGCTCGCTGCTTCACCGAAGTGTTGGGAGAGGTAACTGGAATCTCCCGGCACACAAGACTAGTGCCTCCAAGCTCAATCCAGCGATTTCCCAGTAATTCCTGGGGTAGACTGGTGCTACATACTAAGTTCCATACGTGAGAAGGTAGCTGAACGCCTTGTCCAAAATCATCTTACTGCTGAGAGTTGAGCTCACCCTCAGTCCCTCACAGTTCCACACTGCCTGCAGAGTGAGTTTCCCACGTCTTCACCAGAGACTTTTGCCAGAGGCCTCTGAGACGCAAGTTAACAATGCAGACCTGGAGGGTATCTCCAGGTGCAGTAGAGTGGTAATCTGGGAACCTCCTGTCTCAGAATACTGCTACCTTCACACTGTCATAAGAATGCAGCTAGTTGAGAGCTGGCTTCTAGGCATGCTTCCCTGTGAGAGCTGAGGACAGGGCAGAACCCTCCCGCATCCTGCCTGACTGTAGACGTACCTGCTAACCTCCTTATGTTAGTGGCTGGGATAGGTTGTGGGAAAAGCATGTGTAAGCATTGGGCCTGAACTCCCGTGTATCTGAGTTGAATACAGCGATTTCCAACATCCTTCTTCAATAGGAGTGTAGCTAGGTTCCAACTCCCATGTCCGAGTGGGTAGCAGACATCTGCCTCCCATGCATACACACTTCTGAGAGTTGAGCTTATGGCCTGTAACCCTACATCCTGCCTGCCGCTACCTTTCGCTTCCAAAAGGCCTAGGCTCGCTGCTTGACTCAAGTGTTGGGAGAGGTAATTGGAATCTCCCGGCACACAAGACGAGTGCCTCCAAGCTCAATCGAGCAATATCCCAGATATTCCTGGGGTAGACTGGTGCTACATACTAAGTTCCATATGTGAGAAGGTAGCTGAACGCCTTGTCCAAAATCATCTTACTGCTGAGAGTTGAGCTCACCCTCAGTCCCTCACAGTTGCACACTGCCTGCAGAGTGAGTTTCGCAGGTCTTCACCACAGACTTTTGCCAGAGGCTTCTGAGACGCAAGTTAACAATGCAGACCTGGAGGGTATCTCCAGGTGCAGTAGAGTGGTAATCTTGGAACCTCCTGACTCAGAATACTGCTACCTTCACACTGCCATAAGAATGCTGCCTGTTGAGAGCTGGCTTCTAGGCATGCTTTCCTGGGAGTGCTGAGGAAAGGGCAGAACCCTCACGCATCCTGCCTGACTGTAGGCGTAGCTGCTAACATCCTAATGTTAGTGGCTGAGAGAGGTTGCGGGAAAAGCATGTGTAAGCATTGGGCCTGAACTCCTGTGTATCTGAGTTGAATACAGCGATTTCCAATGGCCTACTTAAATCAGAGTGTAGCTAAGTTCCAACTCCCATGTCAGAATGGGTAGCAGACATCTGCCTCCCATGCATACACACTTCTGAGAGTTGAGCTTATGGCCTGTAACCCTACATCGTGCCTGCCGGTACCTTTCGCTTCCAAAACGCCTAGGCTCGCTGTTTGACGGAAGTGTTGGGAGAGGTAATTGGAATCTCCCGGCACACAAGACGAGTGCCTCCAAGCTCAATCGAGCAATATCCCAGTTATTCCTGGGGTAGACTGGTGCTACATACTAAGTTCCATATGTGAGAAGGTAGCTGAACGCCTTGTCCAAAATCATCTTACTGCTGAGAGTTGAGCTCACCCTCAGTCCCTCACAGTTCCACACTGCCTGCAGAGTGAGTTTCCCAAGTCTTCACCAGAGACTTTTGCCAGAGGCTTCTGAGACGCAAGTTATTAACAACGCAGACCTGGAGGGTATCTCCAGGTGCAGTAGAGTGGTAATCTGGGAACCTCCTGTCTCAGAATACTGCTACCTTCACCCTGCCATAAGAATGCAGCTAGTTGACAGCTGGCTTCAAGGCATGCTTCCCTGTGAGAGCTAAGGACAGGGCACAACCCTCCCGCATCCTGCTTGACTGTAGAAGGAGCTGCTAACGTCCTCATGTTAGTGGCAGGGAAAGGTTGTGAGAAAAGCATGTGGAATCGTTGTGCCTGAACCCACGTGTATCTGAGTTGAATACAGCGATTTCCAAAGTCCTTCTTCATCAGAGTGTAGCTAGGTTCCCACTCGCATGTCCGAGTGGGTAGCAGACATCTGCCTCCCATGCATACACAGTTCTGAGAGTTGAGCTTATGGCCTGTAACCCTACCTCCTGCCTGCAGCTAACTTTCGCTTCCAAAAGGCCTAGGCTCGCTGCTTCACCGAAGTGTTGGGAGAGGTAACTGGAATCTCCCGGCACACAAGACTAGTGCCTCCAAGCTCAATCCAGCGATTTCCCAGTAATTCCTGGGGTAGACTGGTGCTACATACTAAGTTCCATATGTGAGAAGGTAGCTGAACGCCTTGTCCAAAATCATCTTACTGCTGAGAGTTGAGCTCACCCTCAGTCCCTCACAGTTCCACACTGCCTGCAGAGTGAGTTTCCCACGTCTTCACCAGAGACTTTTGCCAGAGGCCTCTGAGACGCAAGTTAACAATGCAGACCTGGAGGGTATCTCCAGGTGCAGTAGAGTGGTAATCTGGGAACCTCCTGTCTCAGAATACTGCTACCTTCACACTGTCATAAGAATGCAGCTAGTTGAGAGCTGGCTTCTAGGCATGCTTCCCTGTGAGAGCTGAGGACAGGGCAGAACCCTCCCGCATCCTGCCTGACTGTAGACGTACCTGCTAACCTCCTTATGTTAGTGGCTGGGATAGGTTGTGGGAAAAGCATGTGTAAGCATTGGGCCTGAACTCCCGTGTATCTGAGTTGAATACAGCGATTTCCAACATCCTTCTTCAATAGGAGTGTAGCTAGGTTCCAACTCCCATGTCCGAGTGGGTAGCAGACATCTGCCTCCCATGCATACACACTTCTGAGAGTTGAGCTTATGGCCTGTAACCCTACATCCTGCCTGCCGCTACCTTTCGCTTCCAAAAGGCCTAGGCTCGCTGCTTGACGCAAGTGTTGGGAGAGGTAATTGGAATCTCCCGGCACACAAGACGAGTGCCTCCAAGCTCAATCGAGCAATATCCCAGATATTCCTGGGGTAGACTGGTGCTACATACTAAGTTCCATATGTGAGAAGGTAGCTGAACGCCTTGTCCAAAATCATCTTACTGCTGAGAGTTGAGCTCACCCTCAGTCCCTCACAGTTCCACACTGCCTGCAGAGTGAGTTTCGCACGTCTTCACCAGAGACTTTTGCCAGAGGCTTCTGAGACGCAAGTTAACAATGCAGACCTGGAGGGTATCTCCAGGTGCAGTAGAGTGGTAATCTGGAACCTCCTGACTCAGAATACTGCTACCTTCACACTGTCCATAAGAATGCAGCTAGTTGAGAGCTGGCTTCTAGGCATGCTTCCCTGTGAGAGCTGAGGACAGGGCAGAACCCTCCCGCATCCTGCCTGACTGTAGACGTAGCTGCTAACCTCCTAATGTTAGTGGCTGGGATAGGTTGTGGGAAAAGCATGTGTAAGCATTGGGCCTGAACTCCCGTGTATCTGAGTTGAATACAGCGATTTCCAACATCCTTCTTCAATAGGAGTGTAGCTAGGTTCCAACTCCCATGTCCGAGTGGGTAGCAGACATCTGCCTCCCATGCATACACACTTCTGAGAGTTGAGCTTATGGCCTGTAACCCTACATCGTGCCTGCCGCTACCTTTCGCTTCCAAAACGGCCTAGGCTCGCTGCTTTGACGAAGTGTTGGGAGAGGTAATTGGAATCTCCCGGCACACAAGACGAGTGCCTCCAAGCTCAATCGAGCAATATCCCAGTTATTCCTGGGGTAGACTGGTGCTACATACTAAGTTCCATATGTGAGAAGGTAGCTGAACGCCTTGTCCAAAATCATCTTACTGCTGAGAGTTGAGCTCACCCTCAGTCCCTCACAGTTCCACACTGCCTGCAGAGTGAGTTTCCCACGTCTTCACCAGAGACTTTTGCCAGAGGCTTCTGAGACGCAAGTTAACAATGCAGACCTGGAGGGTATCTCCAGGTGCAGTAGAGTGGTAATCTGGGAACCTCCTGTCTCAGAATACTGCTACCTTCACCCTGCCATAAGAATGCAGCTAGTTGACAGCTGGCTTCAAGGCATGCTTCCCTGTGAGAGCTAAGGACAGGGCACAACCCTCCCGCATCCTGCTTGACTGTAGAAGGAGCTGCTAACGTCCTCATGTTAGTGGCAGGGAAAGGTTGTGAGAAAAGCATGTGGAATCGTTGTGCCTGAACCCACGTGTATCTGAGTTGAATACAGCGATTTCCAAAGTCCTTCTTCATCAGAGTGTAGCTAGGTTCCCACTCGCATGTCCGAGTGGGTAGCAGACATCTGCCTCCCATGCATACACACTTCTGAGAGTTGAGCTTATGGCCTGTAACCCTACCTCCTGCCTGCAGCTAACTTTCGCTTCCAAAAGGCCTAGGCTCGCTGCTTCACCGAAGTGTTGGGAGAGGTAACTGGAATCTCCCGGCACACAAGACTAGTGCCTCCAAGCTCAATCCAGCGATTTCCCAGTAATTCCTGGGGTAGACTGGTGCTACATACTAAGTTCCATACTGTGAGAAGGTAGCTGAACGCCTTGTCCAAAATCATCTTACTGCTGAGAGTTGAGCTCACCCTCAGTCCCTCACAGTTCCACACTGCCTGCAGAGTGAGTTTCCCACGTCTTCACCAGAGACTTTTGCCAGAGGCCTCTGAGACGCAAGTTAACAATGCAGACCTGGAGGGTATCTCCAGGTGCAGTAGAGTGGTAATCTGGGAACCTCCTGTACTCAGAATACTGCTACCTTCACACTGTCATAAGAATGCAGCTAGTTGAGAGCTGGCTTCTAGGCATGCTTCCCTGTGAGAGCTGAGGACAGGGCAGAACCCTCCCGCATCCTGCCTGACTGTAGACGTACCTGCTAAACTCCTTATGTTAGTGGCTGGGATAGGTTGTGGGAAAAGCATGTGTAAGCATTGGGCCTGAACTCCCGTGTATCTGAGTTGAATACAGCGATTTCCAACATCCTTCTTCAATAGGAGTGTAGCTAGGTTCCAACTCCCATGTCCGAGTGGGTAGCAGACATCTGCCTCCCATGCATACACACTTCTGAGAGTTGAGCTTATGGCCTGTAACCCTACATCCTGCCTGCCGCTACCTTTCGCTTCCAAAAGGCCTAGGCTCGCTGCTTGACGCAAGTGTTGGGAGAGGTAACTGGAATCTCCCGGCACACAAGACGAGTGCCTCCAAGCTCAATCCAGCGATTTCCCAGTAATTCCTGGGGTAGACTGGTGCTACATACTAAGTTCCATATGTGAGAAGGTAGCTGAACGCCTTGTCCAAAATCATCTTACTGCTGAGAGTTGAGCTCACCCTCAGTCCCTCACAGTTCCACACTGCCTGCAGAGTGAGTTTCGCACGTCTTCACCAGAGACGTTTGCCAGAGGCTTCTGAGACGCAAGTTAACAATGCAGACCTGGAGGGTATCTCCAGGTGCAGTAGAGTGGTAATCTGGGAACCTCCTGTCTCAGAATACTGCTACCTTCACCCTGCCATAAGAATGCAGCTAGTTGAGAGCTGGCTTCTAAGGCATGCTTCCCTGTGAGAGCTAAGGACAGGGCAAACCCTCCCGCATCCTGCTTGACTGTAGAAGTAGCTGCTAACGTCCTTATGTTAGTGGCTGGAAAGGTTGTGAGAAAAGCATGTGTAAGCATTGTGCCTGAACTCACGTGTATCTGAGTTGAATACAGCGATTTCCAAAGTCCTTCTTCATCAGAGTGTAGCTAGGTTCCAACTCCATGTCCGAGTGGGTAGCAGACATCTGCCTCCCATGCATACACACTTCTGAGAGTTGAGCTTATGGCCTGTAACCCTACATCCTGCCTGCCGCTACCTTTCGCTTCCAAAAGGCCTAGGCTCGCTGCTTGACCGAAGTGTTGGGAGAGGTAATTGGAATCTCCCGGCACACAAGACGAGTGCCTCCAAGCTCAATCGAGCGATATCCCAGTAATTCCTGGGGTAGACTGGTGCTACATACTAAGTTCCATATGTGAGAAGGTAGCTGAACGCCTTGTCCAAAATCATCTTACTGCTGAGAGTTGAGCTCACCCTCAGTCCCTCACAGTTCCACACTGCCTGCAGAGTGAGTTTCCCAAGTCTTCACCAGAGACTTTTGCCAGAGGCTTCTGAGACGCAAGTTAACAACTGCAGACCTGGAGGGTATCTCCAGGTGCAGTAGAGTGGTAATCTGGGAACCTCCTGTCTCAGAATACTGTTACCTTCACCCTGCCATAAGAATGCAGCTAGTTGACAGCTGGCTTCAAGGCATGCTTCCCTGTGAGAGCTAAGGACAGGGCACAACCCTCCCGCATCCTGCTTGACTGTAGAAGGAGCTGCTAACGTCCTCATGTTAGTGGCAGGGAAAGGTTGTGAGAAAAGCATGTGGAATCGTTGTGCCTGAACCCACGTGTATCTGAGTTGAATACAGCGATTTCCAAAGTCCTTCTTCATCAGAGTGTAGCTAGGTTCCCACTCGCATGTCCGAGTGGGTAGCAGACATCTGCCTCCCATGCATACACACTTCTGAGAGTTGAGCTTATGGCCTGTAACCCTACCTCCTGCCTGCAGCTAACTTTCGCTTCCAAAAGGCCTAGGCTCGCTGCTTCACCGAAGTGTTGGGAGAGGTAACTGGAATCTCCCGGCACACAAGACTAGTGCCTCCAAGCTCAATCCAGCGATTTCCCAGTAATTCCTGGGGTAGACTGGTGCTACATACTAAGTTCCATACGTGAGAAGGTAGCTGAACGCCTTGTCCAAAATCATCTTACTGCTGAGAGTTGAGCTCACCCTCAGTCCCTCACAGTTCCACACTGCCTGCAGAGTGAGTTTCCCACGTCTTCACCAGAGACTTTTGCCAGAGGCCTCTGAGACGCAAGTTAACAATGCAGACCTGGAGGGTATCTCCAGGTGCAGTAGAGTGGTAATCTGGGAACCTCCTGTACTCAGAATACTGCTACCTTCACACTGTCATAAGAATGCAGCTAGTTGAGAGCTGGCTTCTAGGCATGCTTCCCTGTGAGAGCTGAGGACAGGGCAGAACCCTCCCGCATCCTGCCTGACTGTAGACGTACCTGCTAAACTCCTTATGTTAGTGGCTGGGATAGGTTGTGGGAAAAGCATGTGTAAGCATTGGGCCTGAACTCCCGTGTATCTGAGTTGAATACAGCGATTTCCAACATCCTTCTTCAATAGGAGTGTAGCTAGGTTCCAACTCCCATGTCCGAGTGGGTAGCAGACATCTGCCTCCCATGCATACACACTTCTGAGAGTTGAGCTTATGGCCTGTAACCCTACATCCTGCCTGCCGCTACCTTTCGCTTCCAAAAGGCCTAGGCTCGCTGCTTGACGCAAGTGTTGGGAGAGGTAATTGGAATCTCCCGGCACACAAGACGAGTGCCTCCAAGCTCAATCGAGCAATATCCCAGATATTCCTGGGGTAGACTGGTGCTACATACTAAGTTCCATATGTGAGAAGGTAGCTGAACGCCTTGTCCAAAATCATCTTACTGCTGAGAGTTGAGCTCACCCTCAGTCCCTCACAGTTGCACACTGCCTGCAGAGTGAGTTTCGCAGGTCTTCACCACAGACTTTTGCCAGAGGCTTCTGAGACGCAAGTTAACAATGCAGACCTGGAGGGTATCTCCAGGTGCAGTAGAGTGGTAATCTTGGAACCTCCTGACTCAGAATACTGCTACCTTCACACTGCCATAAGAATGCTGCCTCTTGAGAGCTGGCTTCTAGGCATGCTTTCCTGGGAGTGCTGAGGAAAGGGCAGAACCCTCACGCATCCTGCCTGACTGTAGGCGTAGCTGCTAACATCCTAATGTTAGTGGCTGAGAGAGGTTGCGGGAAAAGCATGTGTAAGCATTGGGCCTGAACTCCTGTGTATCTGAGTTGAATACAGCGATTTCCAATGGCCTCCTTAAATCAGAGTGTAGCTAAGTTCCAACTCCCATGTCAGAAGTGGGTAGCAGACATCTGCCTCCCATGCATACACACTTCTGAGAGTTGAGCTTATGGCCTGTAACCCTACATCGTGCCTGCCGGTACCTTTCGCTTCCAAAACGCCTAGGCTCGCTGTTTGACGGAAGTGTTGGGAGAGGTAATTGGAATCTCCCGGCACACAAGACGAGTGCCTCCAAGCTCAATCGAGCAATATCCCAGTAATTCCTGGGGTAGACTGGTGCTACATACTAAGTTCCATATGTGAGAAGGTAGCTGAACGCCTTGTCCAAAATCATCTTACTGCTGAGAGTGAGCTCACCCTCAGTCCCTCACAGTTCCACACTGCCTGCAGAGTGAGTTTCCAAGGTCTTCACCAGAGACTTTTGCCAGAGGCTTCTGAGACGCAAGTTAACAATGCAGACCTGGAGGGTATCTCCAGGTGCAGTAGAGTGGTAATCTGGGAACCTCCTGTCCTCAGAATACTGCTACCTTCACACTGCCATAAGAATGCAGCTAGTTGACAGCTGGCTTCAAGGCATGCTTCCCTGTGAGAGCTAAGGACAGGGCACAACCCTCCCGCATCCTGCTTGACTGTAGAAGGAGCTGCTAACGTCCTCATGTTAGTGGCAGGGAAGGTTGTGAGAAAAGCATGTGGAATCGTTGTGCCTGAACCCCGTGTATCTGAGTTGAATACAGCGATTTTTCTTTTTTTTTTTTAATTTATTTTTTATGTGGTGTCACAATTTACTAACATACAGAATACCCAGTGCCCTTCACCCATTCACTCGTACCCCCGCCTCCCTCCTCCCCTTCTACCCCCCTAGTCTGCTTCCTCTAGAGTTAGAGTCTTTAATCTCTGTCTCTTCTGATATTTCCACACATTTCTTCTCCATTCCTTATATTCCCTTTCACTATTATTTATATTCCCAAATGAATGAGAATATAATGTTTGTCCTTCTCCGACTGATACTTCACTCAGCATAATACCCTCCAGTTCCATCCACGTTAGCAAAATGGTGGGTATTTGTCATTTTTGATAGCTGAGTAATATTCCATTGTATACATAAACCATCTTCTTTATCCATTCATCTTTCTGGACACCGAGTTCTTCCACGTTTGGCTATCGACCCAGTGCTGCTATAAACATCGGGGTGCAGGTGTCCCGGCGTTTCATTGCATTTGTATACTTTGGGGTAAATCCCAACAGTGCAATTGCTGGGTCATAGGCAGGTATATTTTCAACTGTTTGAGGAACCTCCACACAGTTTTCAGGAGTGTGTTGCACCAGTTCACATTCCCACCAACAGTGTAAGAGGGTTCCCTTTTCTCCGCATCCTCTCCAACATTTGTGGTTCCTGCCTTGTTAATTTTCCCCATTCTACCCGGTGAGGTGGATCTCGTAGTTTTGATTTGTATTTCCCTGATGGCAAGTGATGCAGAACATTTTCTCATATGCATGTTGGCCATGTCTATGTCTTCCTCTGTGAGATTTCTGTTCATGTCTTTGCCCATTCATGATTGGATTGTTTTGTCTTTGGTGTGGAGTTTTAAGAAGTTCTAGATCTTGGAAACTAGCCCTTTATCTGAATGTTCATTTGCAAATATCTCTCTCCCTTCTGGTTGTCTTTGAGTTTTGTTGACTGTATCCTTGTGCAAAAGCTTCTAATCTTGATGTCTCAATAGTTCATTTTGCTTTTGTTTCTTTTGCTTCGTGGATGTATCTTGGAGAAGTACTTATGGAAGTTCAAAAGGGGTGTTGCCTGTGTTCTTCTAGGATTTGATGGAATTCTGTCTCACATTTAGATCTTTCATCCATTTTGAGTTTATCTTTGTGTATGGTGAAAGAGAGTGGTCTAGTTTCATTCTTCTGCATGTGGATGTCCAATTTTCCAGCAACCATTATTGAAGAGACTGTCTTTCTTCCAATGGATAGTCTTTCCTCCTTTATCAAATATTGTTTGCCCATAAAGTCTAGGGTCCACTTCTGGATTCTCTATTCTGTTCCACTGATCTCATGTCTGTTTTGTGCCAGTAACCAAATGTCTTGATGACCACAGCTTGTAGTACAACCTGAAATCTGGCATTGTGATGCCCAGATATGGTTTTTTTTAAAATTCCCTATTCGGGGTCTTTTCTGATTCCACACAAATCTTAAAATAATTTGTTCTAACTCTCTGAAGAAAGTCCATGGTATTTTGATAGGGATTGCATTAAACGTGGAGTATTGTCCCTGGGTAACATTGACATTTTCACATATTAAGTCTAATCATGAGCATGGAATATTTTTCCATCTCTTTGTGTCTTCCTCAATTTCTTTCAGAAGTGTCTCTATAGTTTTGAGGGTATAGATCCTTTCATCTTTGGTTAGGTTTATTCCTAGGTCATTTTATGCTTTTGGGTGCAATTGTAAATGGGATTGACTCCTTAATTTCTCTTTCTTCAGTCTCATTGTTAGTGTATAGAAATGCCACTGACTTCTGGCATTGATTTTGTATCTGCCAACGCTACGAATTGCTGTAATGAGTTCTAGCAATCTTGGGGTGGAGACTTTTGGTGTATGAGTATCATGTCATCGGCAAGAGGGAGAGTTTGACTTCTTCTTTGCCATTTGAATGCCTTTTAATGTCTTTTTTGTTGTCTGATTGCTGAGGCTAGGACTCTCCAGTACTATGTTGAACAGCAGTGGTGAGAGTGGACAATCCTGTCCTTGTTCCTGATCTTAGGGTGGGCTCCATGTGCTTCCCATTGAGAATGATATTTGCTGTGGGCTTTTCATAGATGGCTTTTAAGATGTCGAGGAATGTCTCCTCTATCCCTACATTTGGAGAGTTTGATCAGGAATGGATGCTATGTCATGCTTTCTCTGCATCCAATGAGAGGACTATGGTTCTTGGTTTTTCTCTTTCTGATATGATGAATCACATTGATTGTTTTACGGGTGTTGAACCAGCCTTGTGTCCCAGGGATAAATCCTACTTGGTCATGGGTGAATAATTTTCTTAATGTACTAAGTTGGATCCTATTGGCCAGTATCTTGTTGAGAATTTTTGCATCCATGTTCATCAGGGATATTGGTCTGTAGTCTCCTTTTGGTGGGTCTTTGTCTGGCTTTGGAATTAAGGTGATGCTGGCTTCATAGAAGACTAAAGTACTCATCTCTTTTATCTTTCCAAACAGCTTTAGGAGAATAGGTATGATTTCTTCTTTAAACGTTGATAAAATCCCCTGGGAAGCCATCTGGCCCTGGACTCTTGTGTCTTGGGAGGTTTTTGATGACTGCTCTAATTTCCTACCTGGTTATTGGGCCTGTTTCAGGCTGTCTATTTCTTCCTGTTCCAGTTTTGGTAGTTGTGTGGCTTTCCAGGAATGCATCCATTTCTTTCTAGATTGCCTAATTTATTGGCGTATAGCTGTCATAATATGTTTTTAAAATCGTTGTATTTTTTTGGTGTTGGTAGGATCTTCCTTTCTACTCATGATTTTATTAATTTGAGTCTTCTCTCTATTCTGACTAAGGCTGGCTAATGGTTTATCATTCGTATTAATTCTTTCAAAGAACCAACTCCTGGTTCTAATCTGTTCCACAGTTCTTCTGGGTCTCGATCGTTTGAGTTCCGCTCGAATCTTATTAACTCCCTTCTCTTCTTGGTGTAGGATCTATTTGCTGTTTTTTCTAGCCCTTTAGTGTAAGGTTAGCTTTGTATTTGAGTTCTTTCCAGTTTTTGAATGGATGCTTGTAATTGCGATGTATTTCCTTAGGACTGCTTTTGCTGCATCCAAAGATTTGAAAATTGTATCTTCATTCTCATTAGTTTCCATGAATCTTTTTAATTCTTCCTGTAATTTCCTGGTTGACCCTTTTATCTTTTAGCAGGATGGTCCTTAACCTCCACGTGTTTGAGGTCCTTCCAAACTTCTTGTTGTGATTTAGTTCTAATTTCAAGGCATTATGGTCCGAGAAATGCAGGGAACAATCCCACCTCTTTTGATCTCTCAGACCCGATTTGTCCCAATATGTGGTCATTCTGGGAGAAACCAGGTGCGCTTGAGAAGAAGTGTATTCAGTTGAGTTTGATGTAAAGTCTCGTAGATATCTGTGAAATCCATCTGGTCCAGTGTATCATTTAAAGCTCTCGCTTTTGGAGATGTTTGGAGACCATTTCAGAGTATAGAAAGAGCTACTGAAGTCACACGTATAAGTGTAATTATCTAAGTATTTCTTCACTTTGGTTAATAATTGACATATATTTGGCAGCTCCCATATTCGGAGCATATATATTGAGGATGTTAAGTCCTCTTGTTGAATAGATCCTTTAAGGCATGATATAGTGTCCTCTCATCTCTCACTACAGTCTTTGTAAATTTTAGTTTATCTGAAAAGGGATGGCTACCCTGCTTTCTTTGAGGACCATTCTAATGGTAAATGGTTCTCCAACCTTTATTTTCAGGCTGTAGGTGTCCTCTGTCTAAAATGAGTCTCTTGTAGACAGCAAATAGATGGGTCCTGCTTTTTATCCAG
Organism: Canis lupus dingo; assembly: GCF_003254725.2. Classification (NCBI taxonomy): domain Eukaryota; kingdom Metazoa; phylum Chordata; class Mammalia; order Carnivora; family Canidae; genus Canis; species Canis lupus. The sequence goes on along the minus strand of NW_026019509.1, from coordinate 798 downwards.
TCTGAAACTCCCATGCTTTTGATGGTTACGTCCGCTCAACTAGAGTGTATTACTGAGAGATATGAGCTTAGTGTCATCATGATAGTCTATTCAGCTCCTTGTTTTTGGGACTGCTTCCACTTCTTTAAAGGGGAATTTTAAGAGGCCCCTTTATTCTTGCAGAGCTGGTTTGGAGGTCACATATTCTTTTAGTTGCTGCCTGTCTGAGTCTTTACTCTCTCCTCTTCCATTTTGAATGAGAGCCTTGCTGGATAAAGTATTCTTGGTGTATGTTCTTCTCATTCGTAGGACTCAATATATCCTGCCAGCCCTTTCTGGCCTGCCAGGTCTCTGTGGAGAGGTTCAGCACCTCTATACATCCTCCCCATAAAAGCTAGGGATTTCTTGTTCTCTTGCTGCTTTAAGGATCTTCTCCTTATCTTTGGAATTTGCAAGCTTCACAATTAAATGTCGAGGGTGTTGAACGGTTTTTATTGATTTTAGGGGGGATCTCTCTATTTCCTGGATCTGAATGCTGTTTCCCTTCCCAGATTAGAAAGTTTTCAGTGAATTTGTTCAAATACATATTCGCCCCTCTGTCTCCTTTCGCGCCCTCGGGAAACCCCAATTAAACGTAGGTTTTTCTTCCTCAGGCCTGCGTTTATTCTTTATATTCATTCTCGGTCTTTTATTGTTTACTCTTTTTTCCTAGTCCTCTTGCTATTCAACTTGTCTTCTAGGTCACTCACTCGTTCTCCCCACTCGTTAACCCTCAGTTAGGATTCTAGTTTGATTAGCAACCGAAAACGAAGTACAACA